>NW_015150832.1:482103-519756 GCF_000732505.1 Cyprinodon variegatus
ATATATATATATATATATATATATATATATATATATATATATATATATATATATATATATATATATACACACTATAAAGATTAAGTTGATCCACAGATGTCTTAATCTGACTGAATTTCTTTTTTATTTGCATGTTTTGCTTATCTACAGGTAACCTTTATAACACAGGTAAATGCAGCAGGGATGTGGTTATAAAATATTTTTATGCATGTTAGTTGTTCTTAGAAAACAACCTCTCATTTTTGTGTCTTCCAGAATACCATTTTCTTCTACAAAATCTATCAACAAATAAAACAAGTGAAAAATATTTTTTTTAATCCTCCCAAGGCCTTGTCTAATTGTAAATGCACCTTACGTCTGAGGAGTGCCTCACTATAAAAATCTGAAGTAGGTTTAGGCATAAATGGGATTAATTCCCGAAGAATGTCCTTTGCTCTTCCTCCCATAATTTCATTTGCCGGGTCCACAGGATGAATAGCCAAGCAGGCAGCGATGTGGAACTGCAGGACAGGCCTTGCGGGGCCTGTGCTGTAACACTGCAGCCTTCAGGTTATGTTACCTTGATAATGTCACAGCTGCAGGAACTACAACACCCACCATACAGGACACGGGAAATCCAATCACCTGCCTTCTAATGTGTGGGAATCTTTTTTAACGTTCTCATTTCTTAGACTTTGGCTTCAGTTTTTCCTTAGAGCAAACCTACTTCAAAGAGATTCCTAGAATTGTTATACATTAATGTATCTATTTACCTGGAAAAACACATGACAACTTATCGAATAAAATCAATTTAACTGTCAAGTTTCAGTCTAATTCTAAGTTAAAAATACTAAAATTTATATTTTCATTATGTTGTATATATAATTGTTTTTTTTATTTAGCTTATTTAGATATGTAAATAAAAGCTTATTAATTTGAAAAACCTGATTTTGTACAGGAGTAATGTAGATTGCACATGTAAGCTGGTTGCTCAACCTATGTAGACCCCAGCCCCCTTTTTTATTTGATTTGATTAAAAGAAAGAAGGAACATCAATTTCTTGGGGCAGAGATGACAGTACACAAATTGAAAGTAAGCATCTCTGTGGACCACGGAGGGGGCTGGTACATCATTAACATGGGAGACAATTCTGTGCACAACGTAACAAGATTAGAAACATTATCATCCCTGGACATAAATGCAGCAGCAGGAAGATGGAAATGATTCCAAGAAGATGAGAAGAGCTTTAAAATGTAGACGTATCAGGATTTTTTTTTAACGTGTTGCTTTTTCAATAAAGGATGTCATTGTTTTTTTTGTTTTTTTTCATGTGCTGCCCCAGATAGCTCAGCGATTAAGCATCTCAAAGGTGATTATACTGTAAATCTAATTCGATCTTGAGTTTTGAGCTGATCCCAAGGAATGTGAATGTGCCCGTTTGAGGAGCTTTATTAATGAGCGGTACAGACAGATGAGCCCCCATCATGCCAAGTAGGTTTCCTCAATTGGATTAGCAAAACTGAGATTGGGATGGATAGCTGTCGATGTGCCAAGTGCCCATTAGCTTGGTCCGCATGCCAAGAAGAAACAGGCTCAGGATCCCCCTCAGTTATCTCAGACCAGACATCTGAAGAAGTAGCTTTTGACCTGAAACAAATACTCATGCCATGACATCCCTTTTATGAGTGAATTATCATTAGTTTTTTCATCACAGATTTTAAATGATTTTTTTTCCTTTATTGTCAGGCATGGAAAAGGAACTTAAACATGTATGTACAAATAGTTTTTGTATCCCTACCCAGGTGGCCGACGTGCATTTTAATGTTCCACTATGTAAAAATTACAGGGATTTACTGACAGAAATGTAATATATTATACATAAGTATGTTATTATCATCTACAGTACAAACTGAAAGTCTCAATATCTATGCCTGCGTTGCCTAAGATATGGTTATTTGTAATATCATAGTGGAATTAATGGAGGCTTACATCTTTGTGATATGGCAAAGCAGGGCTGACAAACTAGTGAGTGAGATTGCCATTATGCTTGAATGTACTAATAAAAGACTAATAAAATACTACTTATAAAATTATCTATATAGATAAACCTCATTATCACTTAAAAAATAGGTCATGCGGACGTTTATGAAAAAATATTGAAGTTTTGCTTTGCTGTATAAATAAAGCATATCTGTCACCTAAACCAGCTTCCTGATGTGTGCTCAATCTGAGTACCTCAAATCAATAAGGAGACTTAAGGCACAGTGGAAGTGTGTCCACAGTCACCTTAATAGGTGTTACACGAATAGCGTTGACAGGAAGGAAGATACTTTCTATCATAAATTTTTGTTTCTATCCTACACTACATTTAGCCACAACCCTTTGCATGACAGACCTCATAGGCACAGCCCATTTTTATTTTGTTTTATTTACGTGTTTATTTGAACAGGGACAGTGCACATTAATAAACATTTCTGTAAATGAGCCAGTGTTAGCTAAGTAGCTAATTTTCAACTGTAGTCCCTGGGCAAGGTTTAAAATGCCAACATAATAAAAACAACATTAAAAATTAGTGCAAACAATAAAATACATAGGTAGTAATCTACATAAAAGTTGGACATTGATCTGTAAAAAACAAAGACGTTATTATTATTATTTCATGGCATGCATCTTCTCTAACACATGCAAATGTCCTCAAATTCATATGTATTGGGTTTTATAACTGACAAGCTTCAGTAGCTTGTTACATTTGTGTATTTTATTTTTGCTTTTTGAAGGTCTTCTCCAGAGGGTTCAATTGCAAATTTCACCAGCATCATTCATGTGCATATTTCCAAAGTAATGACGTCCATAATGCTGAAGGCTTCCTAGATTCGTCACAGAAGGCCGGAGCTCCTTTCCTGCCCTTGATAGTGTTCTTACTGTTGACCCTGCCAAAGGTGAAGGAATGGGAGCGCACGACAGGAGGTAGGAGCTACAATTTTTTTGCAGGTGGCAGTTCTGTATCTCTTGGTGCATCCTTTGCTTCATTATTACCGTCCCACCAGCATTTAGGTATGGACTATGCATGGGTAGGAAATGGGATAAAAACATTGGCCTTAATTTACACTATCATTTGGCTTAAACAATGGCTTCAGGTCCATTGCATACGGTTTTAAACTGCAAAAACCAATGGAATAAAGTGGGACTGAGGTCATAGGTATGCTGGTCCATTAGGACTGCTTTTAGTAAAAGCTTGAGATCCAGCTTTGCATTTAAAAAGGTGCCACACTGGTTCTGCTGGTTGTAATTAATCTAAAAAGGTATATCCTATGAAAGAAGCTCATTGCGGTCTAAGCTAGTAAGATCATTATGGGGCTTCAGTACATGTGTGGGTGGAGTATACTGTATCTAGTATATAGTAATCTTGTCTTCTCTGCAGGCCATTAGTAGGCCCTCTCACATGTAACATTGTCATTGAAGATTGTGCCACTCTACCCCTTTTTCTGTTTCATGTATTGAGCTACAGGTCTGCAGAAAGAAAGATTAGTTGTAAACTAAACTTAAAAGTTATTGGTTTGGTCTCAAAATGCTTTATTCAACATATGGTATGTAAAATATTGTTATTGACATTTTATTTTATTGTTTTTTAAGTATTTTCAAGAAACACTCTAAGACAGAACTTGACAGCATTTCTGTCACAAAATAGTCAGAGATATCCTCTTGCAATAAAAACCTTGATTAGAATTTTAAGAATTATAAGTCCTTAGTTGTAACTTGAAGTTACCAATTTTTTTGTTTCAAGATAATCTCTGTGAACTAATGTGATGAAGTGCTTCATTTAATATTTACTCTTGTGCACTTCAAAGAAAAACAACTTTTGAAAAACAGATGCCTGCTATAGTGACAGCAATGAAAAGTGCAAAAGAGCCATACTATTATTGAGCTCTTGTTTTTAAACATTCATTTGTCTGCATCATTAATAGCATGTAGCTGTGCTTAAAACACATGAGAAGGTTTTGCTGTGCACATGTTTGTGCTCACCAGGGAACTTTCTCCAACCAAATACACAGATGAGCAGGACTGTGAGGAGTTATCAATCATTTCCCAGGTTTCAGCCTCAGAGTTGCTGGCATGAGTGTAGAGATTCCCACTCATACTGATCCATATAAAAGGCTGTGTGATGTATTAGGGCAGATGAGTGGAGGCTGGCTCTGACACATGACTGACAGCTCATTTGACAGCCCCAGGAAAGTGTGCAGGGAAGTTTCAATCTAATCTAATGCTGCTGAAGGAATGAAGTAGTGGTGTGAGATTATGTTTTCATGTTACATCCCCTCTAGGACAACACAGCCTCGGTAGGGAGAATATGATGTGGATGACCTGCAGGTTGTGCTGCCAGTGCATATGGAGCTACAATTAACTTCCGGGCCCAAACCACCTAACTGGCTCTCCCATTCATCCGTGTTTTGTTTCAGAAGAAAAAGCAAAACAAGAAACCGAAACCTTGCTCAAACCCCGATCTGTGGGTAAACAACAACATTTTTTTTCTTTTTTTTTTTTGTGGATTATCAATCAGCTGTCTCATGGGGCTTTCCACACAGGTAATCTCTGTCATTCAATCGCACCACCGCAGGGTTTGGCCTTTCAGGAAACAGGATAGTCACAAACAAACATTAATATTAAGTGCAGGGCAGATCATCCTCTCTTAAGCTTGCTTCGCCTTTTTTTTCTCATAAAGGTAGAATTTCTTGATAGGATGCCACATGCATCTTATAACCAATATTTCTTACTCTGTGGTGTAGGTTTAAAAAAAAAAATGTATTCCGTAATCTAACACAATTTCTTTTTTAAATGAATCTAGAAAAGTCTGTTCCGTACTTTGGAGATTAAGTACTAAGGATTTATATACAATGTTTTATATATATATATATATATATATATATATATATATATATATAAAGCCCTTTACTCTATAAACTCCCAAATCTGTGTTTTTTTAATGATCAATTATTAAAGCCAAAATTTTTATTTTTTTTAACAACTTTTAAAAAAGGACAGATGTGGTAACCATCTATATTTTCAACTGGATTTTTAACCTAAAACCCTCTGATGCACTGGTCTTTCTTCCACTCTGTCCAGGTATTATTCATAGAATGAGGTCAGCAGGTGGCCTGCAAGCATTGCGTGTCAGCTGCTGTTTTTCCATTGGATCAGTCTATACTCGGGTGTTTAGCCCTTTGACAGGCCAGAAGCCCAGTGACCACAGAACCTGATCTCACACAATCAAGCAGCTGTGCTTGCCCGCTCTAAATGTGCTGTTCTCAAACATGTCACACACATTTTACCTCTCCCAGCCTATCTCTGCTCTCCTCCTTTCTCCCTCTGCACAAACCCTTCTCTTCTAATCCCACAGCAGTTCCAATGTTCGTATTGTCTGAGTGATCATAAAAATTTATGGCGAGCTGACTTCATCCAGCTTGCAAGGCCTCGTCGGCATAAGTCATAATTATACGATGACACTGTAAGACGGACCGTCCATGCTGGCCACCCCTTCCAGGCCACTTAAATGATGCAATTAGCCCACCTAAGAGGTGAACACTTCAGAATGGAGAAGTTATTAAATGTTTGGATGAACGCAAGCTCCATTTCCCTAACTATCGCTTTCTTCCTCTTGCGCTCACTCCCTCCCTCCTTCCTCCCATTAGCCCATTAGCAGTTATGTGATACTATATGCTGATGGGGCAGTGGACAGAGAAGTGGGTAAATTAAACCTGTCCACTGGTTGTCTTATGGGCTCCTTTTCTAAGGTGCCGCTGAAGGACACTGCATGAAGTGAACACATTAGTGAGGGACAGCAAAGACTTACTATGCCACAGTAATTTGAGCTCACCTGGGTTTTTACCTCTATAACACTAGACAGCATTAATATTTATTCGATCTCATTCTAAAAACCTGTTCAGAATTTAGATTTTTGGCCCTAATTGACCTATATTGTGTTTCCATAAAAAGGCTGTAAAGGTTGATGCCCCTTAAACATTGACCATTTTGCAATACTAGAACCTCTCATTGTGAAAGATATTTCGATATTACCAATTGCAATCATGAAGCACTTGCAGCAAACATTTGAAAGAAAATGTTGTTTTAAATAAGAGCAAAGTTTTAACTCATTAGCCTACATGTTAACTCCTTTGTGGTGGAAAACTGACACTACACTAAACCTCGAATGCACCATCCTCACAGTGAAACATGGTGACAACTTCATGTCGTCGGGTTTGTTTTCTTCAGAAGGAAAAACTAATATTGACTCAGCGATAAGAAACACAAACGCAGACCACACTTCTGTAATCCTCCTTTATAGAAAGAAAAACTTTATATCCTTTATACCACAATTATAACTTTTTTTTTTTGGTCTATGATAAAACCCTTGTTTAAATACACTGCAGTTATTACTTTCTAACACATTTTTCAACTTCACAAACGCTGTCAATACTTCTGCAATACACTTTACTTTATGTTCTGAATGTTCCAACTCCACTGTACCGTACGCTGCTCATTGGACAGACAAACGTGTCAAATTTAACCCGTCAGTTGCCCAGTTTGCCCCCAGTTAAGTCATAATGGAATGCAGTGCACTGAGGTTGAGAGCGAGCCTACCACAGGGGATCTTGAGCCTCAGTGTGTGAGTCGCTGCATGTGGGTGTGCGAGTCGTGCTCCACCAGAGGGTGTCACCAACCGTAACTGTGTGTTATTCACACTGACGAGTTCCACTGTTCACTGTCACCTCTCATTGTGAGGGGAAATAAGCCTGTAGAAAAACCCGCAGACCAAAGAGGACAGCCCCCCCCTCCATTTACAGTTGCAGCTAAAACTCTTTCTTTGCTGAATATTGGTACATATTAAGTCAGTTTTGACCTAATCACCAGATATTAAACAGCCTGGTTCCTTCTTTTTTTCTAGACCTTAGCAGTAGTTCAGCTGCTTTTGGTGTCTTCTTTCAGGGAGGGGTGGGTGTGATGGTGTTTGTTTTACTGTGAAGACACAAGCAGCAGGACTGAGCAGAGTCCAGGTTGGCCCAGCAGGCCTGCCGAGAGTGACACTTCCTCTCTATGTCTCATCCTGCAGTGCTCTGACAGTGGGGACCTGGTGCTGATCAGCGTCTCCCGTTCATCATCACTAAAACCAAGCAGCCACCCGCAGCGGGAGGACAGAGAGGGAAGGAGTTGGGGATGGGGTGGATGCGGTTATCTGTATCACCTGCTTTCTGTCCCTCTCCCCTTTCCTCCTTCTGTTCTGTCTTTGGCCCGTCTCCAGCGAGACCAAAAAGTCAGTGCCTCTCAGCCGCCTGATTGTTTTTGTTCCTGTGAGCAGACAAATAGAGTTTGGCCTCCTACAAAGGAAAATACCCAAGGCCATCTGATCTTACTGCCCTAAGGAGTGGCCTGGCTTGAAGGGATGGTGATTGGAAAATTACAGTGGAGCTCCAGTCATATTGTCAGAGGCTAGGCCAGACCCTTTCCTGTTTGTTTGAAAAGCCATTAGCCAAACGGCCAGTCGATTACTTTCAGACTGCATCCGTCAACAGAGAAAATAGTTTAGATTAGATGAGTGGTTGTTGATGCTTAATAATTTCAAATTGTGAGCGACAATAATAATAATAAAAAAAAGGTTGTCAAACATTTGGACATCTTTGGTAAAAGGAAAAGAAAATATGCAGTAGCAAAGGATTTCACACGGATGAATCTAGAAAAAAGTATCCAGATTTGGTTGGAATAATTTTTTTGACAAATTTTTTTACACATTTCTCATTATCATTTGCACCCCTGCTACTAAAATACTCAAGTGATGTCAGACAGAGGTGTGCAAACCTTTTGACATATGAGTGAAAGTTGTCAAAATGCTGAAACTTGAAGGTAGAAAACATCTATTTTCTTCATAAACACTACATGAGCGATATTATTTTATTTGGCTGATGAATACAGTAAATATTTTTAATGCCACCAAAAGTATAATTAGATGCAGGTGTTAAAGCGATCTCTAAGTCATCATATTTATAAAATGTAAAAAGGGTCTCCCACTATTACATTTTTAAAACAATGGTAGACATCGTTTTTGCCAAACATGTATTTATTTTAATGTGGGAAAATGCAAAGATGACTCAAAATTAACACCAACATATGAGTAATTTATTTTCAAACATTTTGTATGTACTTAGCAAGGTTTGATGACATTTTCCTGTATGTTGTTTGAAAAGCCTCAACTTAGTGACAATCTTATGTCAAAAAATTAACCTTCCCATCTGCATTCAAATCTTGTGTTTTGGTGGGCCAGTATTTGGTTGCAAATGCTTCTGGAGCTGCAGCTTTTTCTGTAGCATCAATATCTAGACCGTGAGATGCCATGATAGGTGACCCACTGCTACAGACTCAACATAGATGTGTTCAATATTGCAGCAAAGACTGTAAATAACATCACTTAATTCCAGTCTGTTATGGTTGTCAATGTTGATAAAAATTCATTCTCCTCAGCAAAACTGAAAGTTAAACATTTGACATGTACTGTTTTCTTTATTTACATGGCTCAGAATTACCATACCACTCAGGGGTCTCATGAAACATTAAAACAAGATGTAAAAAAACAAAAACAAAAAACAATATGATGACATAATTGCTAAGGTAGAATGATATTTCCTGAATCAGCTTTTAATTTAGTGGCTTTGACCCTAATGGTCAAATACTATTAAAAAATGGTGAGTATCAAAAGTGAATGATGAGAGCCAAGTCATGCACATTTTTCAGAAACAAACCAGCATACATCAAATAGTGCAAACAGCCTGAACAAAAAAAAAAAAACAAAAGAGCTGAACAAGGCACACAGTTCCAGTTGAATTTTATTGCAGTTTATGAAACACCACACATTTGTTTTGCAAAGGTATTGGACCTGCATACCTCCCAAACTGGCTGGCAGATAAATAATATTTAAATATAATAATAGAGACTTTGAAAAGTTACTTTTTTTGAGAGTTAAAGGTTTGCCCTTTTTTTTTACCCTGATTATCATTTACCATAATGCTTTATTCAAGTAATGTAAGATAGATATGGGTCCTCTTTCAAACTTTGTAGCTAAAGGCTTGAAGAGTCTGTCTAATGCTGGGTTCAGACTGCATGCTACTGAAGCAGCAGAAGAAGCTGGTTTACTTGTAAAGTCTATAGTTGACGTGCATCAAAGCACATCAATAGGCCTTGCAGCGTGTTTCAAACAGCAGGAGCAGCGCATCTTTACACAACTGACCGGTGGAATCTGATCTGAGGTTCGCAGGGAGACAGACACAGCACTGCTGATGAAGATCGCCATCATCACTCCCCTGAAACAGATTATGAATTCCTAAATTAACTTAAATTATTGAACCCTGCTGGCAAAACATGTTCACTTTTATTATTCTGGCTCCTGCAGTTTGGATTACTTACATGAAAACCGCTAACATCTCCTTCCAGCCACCATGAACAGTAGCGGAAATGAGGCGAAAAGACCAGAGGCAGCTGTTGAAGGGGATTTCCAGTGACAGCACCCCTCCGGTGTACAGCGGTTTTATGCTGGTCCGACGGCGAAATAATATTTGAAGGCAGGATCGTAATGTTGATGAACTGACTGCACAGATGAAGTTTTCATGTGGACATTCTCACTTAAAAACATAAAAAAACCTTTTTTTTACCCACTTATAACAGCAAATATAGCAATGCGGCTTTCGACCATTGAACAGAGGAGCAGCAGAAACATCACACGTATCTGGACACACTTTATTGGACGCGCTTAAGGAGCATCAAAGCTGTTCTTGAGGCGCGTTGGACCTTAATATGTACAAGCATCAAAACCCAAAGCAGCAGGCGCTTTTTTGCTGCTCAAATGGCATTAGGTGTGAATGTAGCATAACACATACTTACCGACAACAGGAACCCCCCATAAAAGCTTTGTACTAGTTTACTGTCTATGTCAGGATTTTGTAGATGCTAATAATGGTAGTTTGTGATCCTGAATAGTATGGGATAATCTGTCTTGTCAAAACTTTCAGATGATTACTCTCAAGCTAAAGCTCTTAGATCCTAAAGCCAGATACTGCTGAACAATATCTGTGTTGTTTCTACCTTTTGAATACTTCCTGGTGTGATATGTAGAGGTTGTCTGGTTTAATGATAATTAATCTGGCTCTGATTAATGTATGGAAAAAGAAAAAACAGCTTAGATATATTTGAAAAAAGAATCTTAGAATGCATCACTGTTCATATTCCAGGCTGTATATTTCTTTTTGCCCAAAAGTTTGTTTTTAAGGCTTTTTCCACATGTTTGTTAAAGGTGCCAGCATTGACACACATGTCCTTTAATGTTCTCTGAAAAGCCAGAAATCAAACATCTGGTGTTTGTGTGGCCTAAGGCGTCTCCAAAGCGTGGGTGAAGCCTCCCATCTCAGCCTCCCACAAGTGGCTTTCTGATAAGTGATTACGATTGGTGGAGAATAGAAGAGGTAAAATAAGGACCTTGTCAGCACAGACCCTCTAGATCTGAGGTCAATTTCGCCTTTTGATTGTGTCTGTTTGTGTGGGGGAAAGGAGAGAGCAAAAGAGTGTTTACTGTTCCCTCATTGGAAACATCCTGAACATCATCTCAGGAGCAAACTCTAAAGCTCAACTTGCCTTTCTGTCAGCTTCCTTCCCTTTCCTCCATCCCTCCTTCCCTCTCTTTTTTCACCCCATGGCCCTGGCCCCCCAGCCGGTTCCTCTACTCACCCCTCCTCCCCCTCGTGTTCGCAAATCACTTCTTCCCGTGTCAGCAGGTAAATTGTTTTGTCCTCCCATTCCCTGCTTTCATTACCTTGTGTAAATTAAGCGATATGTCGTCCACCGGTGCGCGCCAGAGCACTCACCGCGCCAACGCCAAAATCATGAGATTTGGCATAATAAATGAAGACAAACTGGCAGTAGCAGTGCTCCTCTCTGCGCGGGCTCGCCTTCATTATTCGCTTAACTTGCCGGAGAAAATGACTTAACCCTGACCTGTGTATTACGTCCCATATTCACTCCAGATAAAAGCCTTTTTACAGCGCACAACAATTTATATTCCAGCAAAGAGGCTGCTTTTCTCTGTCAGTTTTCCAATCTCAGCTCCTGAACACACGTCATTAAACTTGTCTTGCCTTCCTGTATTTGTCCATCAGTCCTTCTTTTTACATAAAATCTGGCAGCATTATTCTGGGATTTGATGGCACCCACTCATTTTTTCCCCTTGGAATGTTTGATTGGAAGAAATATAGCCGAGCCGGGGCTATCTCCTCTCTTCTGTGGAATCATGCAGTTGATGAAATAGTGTTCTCTCAGCAGGAATAATAAAAACAGACTTGTGCATTACGGGGGGCTCTCAATCTGCCAGCCGGGCCACGCTGAGCGAAGAAGCCCACCCCTGCCTCATGATAGATTTTTATAGTTATCCCAGCAGATAAACGGAAACGGGTGACCAGGCTTGGAAAGGCCACACTGCAGCTGAGTGTAAGCTGCAAGCCTGGACAATAGCACGACGTTTGGCTGCACAGAACATCAGGCTAATGCATCCAAAATCTTCCACAAAGTACATTTATTTTAAAATCAGCTGTAACATAGATAGCTTTAAATCGTTTTGTCTGTTGCAGCAGTAAAAGGTGCAGAAATATAAAGAAGCATGTAATAATTTGTTCTGCTTCGTGAAACTAATCTGTTAATGATAAGGGTGACTGCAGCGGTCCTCAGACTGACACAGTTCACTTTCAAATTTTAAAGTATTATTACTATGAACTCACTTGAATTTAAAAGGTTACAGTAAGTTTGCATAATATGTTACACTAATTTATCTTCCTGTTGCAGAACCTACAGTACCACACTGTTGTAAAAAAGTTTTTTTTTTTTTTTTTGCTGCACTGTTTCAGTTCCTCAAGTGGATATATCACATAGATATGACAAAAAAAAATGTATTTTATAATTTTTTTTTTTTTTTTATCATGGCTTTATTTGTTAAGGAATTGAAAAAATCTTATTTTAATTGTCTCAGTCGATCCCCATTAAATGTTCTTACTTTCAGTACCCCACTTCAAAACATTGTTGGTGTTTTTTTGGCCACTCTCAGGAGGACTTGCTGGTATGCATTTAATCAACTTCCTGCTTCCTAACTCAACTGTGCTTGAGCTTAAATAAAAGTGAACGATGTCCAAGCATCCTCTGATAAAGAGCAGAATTTATCATTACATCACGCTGTCCATTTCCTTAAGCTCCCCCCCATTACACGACCACTGTCATGTTTGACTGTTCATAAAATGATCCTTATTGAATTGTTGTTAGTTTGACAACAGCTATATTGACACACATTGATGCAAGCCTTACAAAAAGTTTTGCTTTTGACTGCAAAGTCCAAAGGATATAATATTCTATAAGTTTTGTGGATCATTTGAATGATTTTGACAAATTGTACATTGTATTCATTTTTTATTCCTTCCTCTGAATGTTAAATTCAGATTGTTAGATGGGGAGCTATTTAGCTATTTAGAGAATTTTCTATCAAAGGTAGGAATATCCTAATCATCAGAGATCTGCTTTGAAATAAGTGACTTGGTGAAGCAATTTGGTGAAAAAAATTATTTTGTGTTAAATATAATGTTAAATCATTATTTGTTAAATTTTAACACAATTTTGTGAATAAATTTAAAAAACCAAGTTTGTGAATAAAGCCTTTTTTAACCCTTTATTTAAACCCTTGATTAAGAAGTTGGTTTACATTAACCTGCCTTTTGAAGGCTTTCAAGCACGACTCCTCTAAAATATGATCAAACTGTCTTCTTTACAGAACCAGACATGTAACAGCGATTATCAAAACTGAAATAAAGACAGAGAAATTCTCCTGGTGGAAAAGTTCCTTTGTGAATTGCTCCTTATGCTTTCAGGGGACGATAATCAGCCATAAATGGTCCTCGTCTCCACCTAACAGGTCCTGATTAATCAGCCAAGTGGAGCAGACTAATCAATCTGCCTCTAATGCTTTCCAGGCTGGGTCTGAAGAGCGGCGTGTAGTCTGCAGCCTCCTCCTCCTCCCTGTCAAAGCTGTTGTAAAGGATGAATTCAAAGAGCATGCAGTTCAGATTTTCTACCATGTGTTAAGACTCTTTAGACACTCCTTGAAAAACTCTGAAATTATATTTGAAGTTTCGATCATTTTATTCGTGCAAAGGATGACGTTTTAATTCAAATGGAATGTAACAAATTCTTCTAATGAATGAAAAAGTATTGATACTCTTTCTAAAAGCAAAACTTTCACTCACTGTATTTTCATGGGATTTTATAACATAGACAAACACAAAATAGAACATAAGAGTGGGTGGAAGGATAATGATAGACATTAGATTTAAACACCGTAGATACAAATATAAACTTGAAAATAAAAAAATAATGCATTTGTTTTCAGCCTCCTTTACTTGGGTACCCCTTAATACAGTCCATTACATCTGTTTGTCTCTAAGAGGTGAAAAGCTAACATCACTTATCATACTGAAAATACTATTTCTTCAATGAAACAGGGTGGTGGCAGCAAGGGCTCGGCAGTAGGTTTGATCTTAACTTTGGTAGGGACACTATTGGTCTTAAGTTGAATTGGTCTGATGTCATTGGTCCTACACATTATGCATGCTCCTATTTTTTTATGCTTGACGTTAGCATCAGGGCGCATTCAGTTTAAAGAGAAAACAGCATTTTTTGCTACATTTATACAAATTTTATAAGGACTATACACACAAGATGCTGTTTATCAATGTTTGAAGCATCAGTGGTTCGGAATAATGTAAAATCGGGAAAACCTTAAACTTTGAAAAGGGTTACATTTGAACTTACCAGTGACTAAGACGGAAGGTAAATGTGTGCCTTTTTAACCAAATATAGTCTAAATATGTCTTTTGTTTGTGTATTTATCCAGTGTTTTCTATAAGTAATATGCAGACGTAAACAGAGGTAAAAACCCACTCTTATTTAATCTTATTTAATCTGATATGCTGATATTCTCTGTATTGTAAGACAAAGCAAAATAACATATTCAAGGGACTGCAAATAGAGTTATTGTATTTACATGGGCGTGGGAACTATAAGAGGAACTGACACTGAGCATTTAAAATATTGACTTCAATATACCAGTTGTGAGAAAAGAAGCGATTGCTGCAACAACGCTGTATTGTAAATTATAAACATGTTATTCACATAGAATTACTGGTAGGGACAAGTAGGTCGGGCCAAAATTTTGGTAGGGACATGTCCCTATGGTCCCTATGCAAACCTACACCCATGGGTGGAAGCGTAATGCAGTGGAGATTTTGTCATAAGGGACACAGGAGGTAGTCAGAGTGGATGGGAAAAATAGATAGATGAAAATCCTGAAGGAAAACAGGAGAGAACTGTGATTCACCTTGAAATAAGACAACATTAATTATACTTTATACAGCCAGGGCAAAAATAGAATACTTAGACAATAACATACATACATTAGAAGGGTCTAGTCAAAGTACACAACTTCATCCAAATGCAAACCTGCAACAAAAACAGAATATTGTTTAGAATAGAACATTCATTTTAATTTGACTGAGCTGTTTTTGCAAAGAACAGGAGAAAATTCACTTTTTGAATCATTTAACCTATTACAAGGAATTTATTTTTCTTCTTGCTTATATTTACAACCAAGCTTAGGTTCTCCTGTGTGTCGTAATCATTTTCTTCCGTAGATTTAGGTTAGAGGATGTGAAAACAGCAACATAAAAAAGTAATAATCATAATCAAAAATCTCCCAGAGTCAGGTGCTAAGGGTTTTTCATTGTGAAAAAGCAAGATAAACAAATCCTTACAAAACTGTTAATAATTGTTAGACTTCTTTTAAAAAACATTTCAACACCAAGAAACATGTTCTGAGTATATAGACTCTCTCTTGTGTGACTTTCTCAGATTTGCTAACAGATAAGATTAATCAGTAATACAATAACTTGAGCTGTCTTTGTTCTCACTACTGAGAATTCCAAATGTCTTTTACATTTTTACAGTTACAGCTAAAATATTCCTGTGCTTGTTCTTTGCCAAATTAAATACACAAATACACATAAAGACAAATTAAACTATGATGTGGGTTTTATTCTACCTCTTGACTGAATACTTTGTTGAGGCATATTTTAATGCAGTGTCCTTCAAGGATTTTGTATCAACCAGCTTTGAACTTCTACAGATCTGGACTTTGATGAATTTGCTAAGCAAAATTCTTAAACACCAATTTTCAAATGTTTCAACAGATTCTTAAGTGGATGTAGATCTGGACTTTGACTAGGCCATTACAAAGCATTCCATTGTAGTTCTGTTTGTTGCTCTGGCTATCTCAGTTTCCAGGGTTTTTCTGTGTTTGGCTCCACCCATCTTCCCATCAATTTTAGAGAGATTCCTTTTCTACGAGGGAGAGATATGTCTGCTGAGCACTAAACTGCCCCAACAGTTTTGTCATTTTTTTTATTACATAGAGCCATTTGTTTGTACTCGTACTCATTGTATTTTGCTTGATTCAGCACCAGGTTGTGGGCGCAGTAGTCTCAGCAGAACCTCCCTTAGGCATAATCCCTCCAGCGTGTCCTGGGTCTTCCCCTGGGCCTCTTCCTGGTGGGACGTGCCCTGAACACCTCCTGAGGGAGGCGCCCAGGGGGACATCCAAAAAAGATGAAAGAGACACCTCAGCTGACTCCTCTCGATGTGGAGGAGAAGCGTTTCTACTGCGAGCCTCTCCCTGATGAACAAGCTCCTCACCCTGTCTCTAAAGGTGCGTTCACACCAAACGCTGTCTGAGCATCAAAAACCCTTTAAAGGCGAAATTTGGATGTTGGGTCAAACGCTAGTGAAGTTGCTTTGACGCTTCGATGCTCTGGATGCTCTCCTTTCTGGTTGTTCATCTGCTCTGTTCTGTAGTTAGAGAGCAGCTTGGCTTTATTTACTTTACGAGTTGGAAAAGTAGTTTAAACACATTTTTAAGCAAGAATGTCCACCTCAAAACATCATCTGTGCGGTCAGGTCATCAGGATTACGATCCTACTAAAATATGCACTTCTTTTCTGGAGCTCCAGACCTCCAGCATCCCAGTGGGCCGCACCACTGGGAATCCCAATGGAAGCTCTCTGAAGCGCCCAGCCTGTGGGGGATTTCCCACTGCTATTTGTAGTGGCTGGAAGGAAATGTTAAGAGTTTTTAAGGTTTGTGGTAAAAGCTGCAAGAATCACAATATACTAGGGATGGGACGATTTATGAAAACCGTCCGAACCGTTCGGTTCGACTGTCTCGGTTCGATTCGCGTGTGTTTCGTTCGGTTCATGCGCTGCTCCTTTTTCTCATAGGCGAAGCGTTTACACTCCAGAGCAGAAGGTGGCGGTACTGCGACGAAAGCCAACCACCAGTAGTAAACAAGAAGAAGAAGAAGCGAAGCAGCTTAGCCAGGTGTAGCAGGGAAAAAAATCAGTTGTTGTGGAGAATTGTGTCGGAATGGCGAGTGGGAAAAAACAGGAGTTGGAAGACGCGCCAGCAGCACTTTATAGGTCTGCTATATGGGACCACTTTGCATTTAGATTGACCTACGATGATGGCGGAAAGAAAGTTGTGGATAAAAGTGCAACAGTGTGCAAGCATTGTGCAATACGTTTTGTCTTTGCTAACAGCAACATGACCAACATGTCATGCTAACCCCGAAATCCCTCATACTCCTTCAGCAACCCCCGCTCCGCCCCGCTGCGCTCCAGACCAGCTGCTCAAAGCAAAGCCTACAGCCTCCACTGTGGCTCCCGTCTGCTCCCCTCTTACAATCCATTATTATTGGGGGGATTTTTTCATTAATTTCATAAATTTTTATGGGATTTCGGTGTAACAATCAACATATACCGAATCGAACCAAACCGAACCGAAAACCGTGACCACGTAACCGTGAATCGAACCGAACCGTGGATTTTGTGAACCGTTCCACCCCTACAATATACAATCACTTATTTTTCGTCGGCAGGTTGTGACATTTTTTAGATAATTTGTATATTTATAAACTGTTTTGGCATGGTTCATAAAAAATGTTTTAGTGCAGCAATAATGATCAGAGCTCTCTCTCTTTTCCTTGTACATAACAACCCATTTCCTCTGCTTTTTTAAACCCTTTTAAGTTTAACCCCTTAGTATTTTTCATATGCAAACAGCTTTGCAGAAGCGATAACAGCATTTACTGTCTGTGTCCCCCCAAAAAACTCCTGGATCAGCTGTTTGGGCCCTTTGCTACGCTAAGAAATCCTGTCTATAAAGGTTGTGAACAGGACCGGTGACAGGGAGCCGCTCTGTTGAAGTCCATCATGCACCGGGAACAAGTCCAACTTAATGCCAGCAAAGCAAATTAAAATCCTCCTCCGCTTCTAAAGAGCCATTTGTTTATAGACCAAATATTTTCAATTGTTTATCTATGGGTTACGTTGGTTTGTATTTAAGGGTATTGCAGTAAAAGGAATAGAAGCATATACACACCAGAATTTCCCAGTTCAATGTTCATGTGTTCTTTTCTTTCAACTTTCTATACCAAACTAAATTATTTCCATGAAAACTCACTAAGGTCTGTGCTTGTGATCTAACATGTTGAAACGCTAAAAGGGAAACTCTCTTTCTTTAAGAAATAGAAGAATTTATTCAAGTTTATGTCTGACAAAATAATTAACATGCAGGCTTTCATCTGAAACTTCTAAAGTTTCTCACCACCATGTTTTACTTTTGGTATGTGTGCTCAGTTTTCTGCTGCTGCTTATCTAACCAAAGCACATGAAATACTGCATGTTTGCTGTGTCCCCTAATGGCTTTTAGGAAACTGCAAATTAGAACTGTTGCACTTCTGCCTATGACTCTTATATAAGGTGCAGGGCATGGCTAATACTGTAGTTGTTTTATGATGGTTTCTCCCACTTGCTGTGTATCTTTGCAGATCCTCCAAAGTTACCATGTGTTTCTTGTCTTTTAATGTTATCTTTGTCAGTTTCATGGACCAAAATGTCTTGGAGTTTAGTCATACATATTCCTTTTTGAAGGATGAATTAGCCTGTGCTTTGTGAGATGTTACAGTAAAAGCTGAATTTTACTTTTATAACCTAACACCGCTTTTAAATTCTCCAATACTTCACTAATCTTCTTAAAAGCCAGGCTTGTGTTTATGGTTTAAGACTTAAAAGTTGCTAAAATTGAAAAAAAAAGTATGTGTGTTTTAATGGAAAACAACACTGCAGGTTTGCCACCAGGTATTAGTTTTTTTGTTTGTTTTGAGATACCATGTTTGATGTAGGGCCTACATATATTTCTGTAGTAGATGCACAACTTTGCCTCTCGGTGAGGAAACCCCTCATCTCTGAACGCGGGAGACAAAGAAAAAGAAATCGAAATCCAAGTCATTTTTTACTGTATGAAAGTTTTACAAGGTCGTTCAGAGAGTCATGTTAACACAATACCTGAATACAGATTTATTTTCTTGTTCTACAAGTCACGGAGAGCTGAGTCTTAAGCGATCATTATTACCATACAAATAGACAGATCTATTTAACAACCCTCTCTTTATCGCACAACACTTATTCTTTAGTGTTGCTCCTTGAAAGGCGCTGAAATGTGTCTCTCTCCCTTCTTGCTCTCTCTCCCTGATTTTTTTTTCACCGTATTTTGCAGGGAAATCGTCTTCGGGTTGATAAAGGCTCAGAGCAATAGAAGAAGCAAGGCTGACATCTTCTTAAGAGATGATAGGAGAGCCAAATCAAATAGGATGGAGCAGTCACTCTTTTCACAGATAGGTAGCTCATTTCTGGTGGTGAAGAGTTTGCATCCCTAGTGGCGCTCTGCCCAGGAAAGATAGCTCTCTTGGACTCCATTCATTATTTCATTTCTTGCCTTCTCTTTTCACATCTTAGCTACCCCCCCTCCCTTTTTTTGGTTTAATGAGTTGCCTATTTTTCTCAAGTGTTGATGGGGATCTTGGAATTTAGATTCAGAGACAAAATGTTTAATCACAAGCGTTTTTCATTTGTGAAGAAAAGGCAAAAATCAATTATTCCTATTAGACAAAGATGATTGGAAATGAATGGGAATGGTGAGATTTTGAAACAAAGGCTCTATGGAGGCAAAGATAAGTGTGAGTCTGCTCCCCCCAGGAGGCATAGGATGTGGTTTGGCTTAATAAACAGTAGGGAAACATTTGGTGTTAAAGCTTTGAAGAAGGCTGGATGGTATAAACACAAGAAAGTAATTAATGATAGCATGTTTTATCAGGGATTTTAGAACTAATAGGAAATGTTATTTGCAAGGAAACCTGACATGTATCTAAAAATCATGCAAACTCAAAAAAAACTTTTCCCAGATTAGAAAAGCTCAAAATTCTTATGTGATTCTGCTGAATACCGTGTCTGGGTTTGAGCTTCATGAAAACTTGATGATGAGAACTTCACCGTCAAATGCAACACTTCATATTGGTATGTCCCTTTAAGATGATGTAAAGATTCTACAGGTTAGGCAGTGATTAAGCCTGAGATCTGACATAACATTAATTCAAATATCAATCATTTCCTATTTTACACACTTTACATGTTAAAATTGTAATGACCAGAATTGCACAGAAAATGTTTTCTAGTGAAATTATTTGACAATATTAATTAAAAATCTGCAGTGCTTTGGTGATTGGGACTGAGTCCCTGAAGAAAATGGGGCTCATAAAATCCTGGACCGCTCTGCTTTGTGAGGCTCGTGTGTCTTTAGTTTTCATAATTTCTTTAAAAGTATTTCATACAGATTAACTGTCCTCACGGTTGGCTCACTGAAGAGAAGAATTACATGTCAGATAAAGCATTTTATCACTACAGAAAGACCAGACATTGTATATAGAGAAATTTGAAAGGTGGTAGAAACAATGAATATTAAGTGGCAAAGTATCTAAAGCTGCTGACTAAATTGAAACAGTATATCCTGAGGGGGAAAGGTTTCCAAATTGCTAATTACTGCCTCTGAAAGGGGCTCTCTTTCTGATATGTTTGCTTGTGAAAGGATTCTACTTAATGAAGTAGTGGCTCTTTCTTTTTTTTTTTTCTTTTTTAATATTCCCACTCTTTGGTTTTCCGTATTCTCTCTGGGCTTTCCTCCCAGGCCAGAACAATGGTGGACCCATGAGCCCAGCTTCCCCACAGGCCCTGAACGAGAACAAGCCAGGAGCTAGGAACTGCCTGAGCTGCTCGGCTTGCTGAAATGTGGAGGAGGCAGATAAGGGGGCAGCAGCACAGAGAGGCCCTCTCCCCTGGGCCCAGGGGGAAATTTGCAGTTATTAAGAGAAGATGAGAACGATTAAATGGCTTTTGTACTCGTTTTCACAGACTTTTCTTTTTTATTATTTGGGCTGTCTTCATCTGATAGATGAATGAAGTGCCAAATGACTTTTCTGCCTGATTCTGCAACAGCATTGGCTTTTGGAAGCAACTCTTCATTACCGACTTGTCCTCTAAAGGAAAATTTTAATCCAATATTGTTTTAAAAGGTAAATTATCAGCAGGAAACACATCTACTCAGCAGTTACTGTAACTAAACAACTTTTTACATTGCCTTGTAAAGTACACAACTTGTACTCTTCTTATTTTGTCACATTGCAATGACAAACTTCCTTATATTTTAAATGGGTTAATGATATACCAGCACAAAATAATACATCAGTGTGACGGTAAAAAGAAAATGACAACCCAGAATTTGAATTTGTCTTTAATTCTAACCCATGACAATGATTTTATTAAAGACATTTCACTGAGACTCTGGTTGTGTGTTTTGAGTCATCCTACTGAAGAGATATATTTTTCAGCCTGTAACAACTTTTCCTTCAGGATTATCCTACATTAACCTATATCCATCTTCCCAACAACTTTGACCAGCTTCCCTATTTCTATTTAAGAACAGCATATCCACAGTATAACACTGCCACCACCATGTTTCCCCAATAGAATGGTGATTTTCAATCTTAAATTTCCCCTCATACAACATTAGCATTCAAGACCCAGGAGTTACTATAGCCTCTTAGAAGCTTCTGTGAGTAATGTTCACCACAACTCTCATGTCAGTGTAAAAAGTTAGTCAATCAGCTCCCGGTAGATTTGTAATTGTGCAAAACTGTTTCCTTTTTTTAAATGAGCTGAATGAAGGGGGCTATGTGAGATATGGATATTGGCAGGTGTAGATATTGCCTTTGCTAATTCTCAGTGATCCGGGTCATGGCAACCACAAAACAACAAGCATGCATGCAGCGACATTAATGAGGACAGCTTCTTTTTAACTCGAGCACAACCAGGCTCTGTGAGATCGGCCTTCAGCCGAGGCTGATTTGTGATTTTTAGATGAAGGTGGATGTCTGTTGTCAAAGATGGCTTCCTTTTCTCTTTACTCTTTGACCAAGATCTGAACATCATAGTATTGTACTGTCTGTAACTGTTTTTTTTGGTATTTGTGCCATTTGTTCACTGATGTTCTCAAAACCTCTGAAGCCATTTTTAATGACTGCATTTTTTCTGAGAATAATCAACACCCAAGGAAATAAATGTACAAGGTAGCTGACTTCAGAAGGTAATCTGTTGCTAGAGTTTTTTAAGGTTATGAAAAGAAGACAGACATATTTTCCACTTTTTACATTTCAAAGCAGCAATAAGTGAAATTCCACCTACAAGTTGGGCTGTCTGTAAACCAAAACTAGATGTGTGACAAGCAACGCTTCCATCTACCTCCACTGCAACTGCAACCTCTTCCACCCCCAAGTAAATTTACTTGGGGCTTTACTTTCTTGGGGCTTGTGAGGAGTCATTTGAGTGACGACGCAGTACTTTATTCCAGCAGCTGCGGCAGTAACTGATGAAGAGGAATGTACAAATTTTGTTGTCTGTATCTTACAATTTTCATAAAATACATTTAAAGATGTTTTTATGAGAGAAAGTACACCCGTAATACTTCATATAGGTGGTCAGTTTGTCTAGAAATGGCCTACTTTTAATTCTGTGTTTACATGCATGCATGGCTGAACTGGTTGGTAAACATATGACAATGGAGAACAACAGAACGATGGTGTTTGATGTCACACCATAGGCCATCTAAAAAGATCCCATTAATTCTTCACTATTTAAGTTCTTCCTATCTACAGTAATGAATCACTGCTTATGGCCACTTTGATAAACTTCTTTGAAAATTATGCTGTGATGAAATTACTGATTTGTTTTTTCCTTTACTATTTTGGAGAGAGTAGTTCTTAGATTTTACTGTACAAATAATACCAGACAATAAAGTTTGCAAATTATGATTTCATTTATAAAGCTTCGCTTTCTTGCACCTCAGCAGTTACAGCATGAAAATGGAGTTATGACAAAGTTTTGGGTCCATACTTTAAAGGTATATTGGAAGATGCCCTTTTTCTGGGTGGATCATCAAAATGAGTGGTCCTCATGAGTGTCAATCATTCTGGTGATATGTTTATGTAAGGCTGTCCTACGTGCTTGTCCCCATGTTCACTTACCGGTGGTAAGTCTGACATAGATGAAACACTGCAAATCTTTTTTTGGAAGGCAAGCTTGTATGAGCGATACAAAGAGCAACTTTTAAACAGTGTGTGCATGAGGAGAAATAGGCTTGTGCATGCCTTCGTACAGGGTACAGGTACAGGGTTGTGCATGTGCATTTTTTTTTTTAGTGGAGAGGGTGAATATTTGTGAATTTTCTCCACTATACCTTTAAAATAGACTGTGAATTTCAAAAAAAGTAAAATAGAAGCTCACCCTGTAGCAGTACACTGGACACCTTGAGACCCTTGCTCTATATCTCCCTTGCCTTTGCTCATTTCCAATCAAAATATTCTCAATAAAAGCTATCAATACTGGAAGGATTTGATATGCTGAAATAGTTTTGTCCAAAATGATTTTGGTTTTTAGGCTATAAACCACAATAATCAAACTTAAGGTAAAGCCTTGTGTTATTACACTGTCTTTANTAACTGATGAAGAGGAATGTACAAATTTTGTTGTCTGTATCTTACAATTTTCATAAAATACATTTAAAGATGTTTTTATGAGAGAAAGTACACCCGTAATACTTCATATAGGTGGTCAGTTTGTCTAGAAATGGCCTACTTTTAATTCTGTGTTTACATGCATGCATGGCTGAACTGGTTGGTAAACATATGACAATGGAGAACAACAGAACAATGGTGTTTGATGTCACACCATAGGCCATCTAAAAAGATCCCATTAATTCTTCACTATTTAAGTTCTTCCTATCTACGGTGATGAATGACTGCTTATTAAATAAACTTTTTTGAAAATTATGCTGTGATGAAATTACTGATTTGTTTTTTCCTTTACTATTTTGGAGAGAGTAGTTCTTAGATTTTACTGTACAAATAATACCAGACAATAAAGTTTGCAAATTATGATTTCATTAATAAAGCTTCACTTTCTTGCACCCCAGCAGTTACAGCATGAAAATGGAGTTATGACAAAGTTTTGGGTCCATACTTTAAAGGTATATTGGAAGATGCCCTTTTTCTGGGTGGATCATCAAAATGAGTGGTCCTCATAAGTGTCAATCATTCTGGTGATATGTTTATGTAAGGCTGTCCTACGTGCTTGTCCCCATGTTCACTTACCGGTGGTAAGTCTGACATAGATGAAA
Source organism: Cyprinodon variegatus (assembly GCF_000732505.1). Lineage (NCBI taxonomy): Eukaryota > Metazoa > Chordata > Actinopteri > Cyprinodontiformes > Cyprinodontidae > Cyprinodon > Cyprinodon variegatus. Next base: position 505,819 of record NW_015150832.1, read on the forward strand.
CACTGCAAATCTTTTTTTGGAAGGCAAGCTTGTATGAGCGATACAAAGAGCAACTTTTAAACAGTGTGTGCATGAGGAGAAATAGGCTTGTGCATGCCTTCGTACAGGGTACAGGTACAGGGTTGTGCATGTGCATTTTTTTTTTTAGTGGAGAGGGTGAATATTTGTGAAACTTCTCCACTATACCTTTAAAATAGACTGTGAATTTCAAAAAAAGTTAAATAGAAGCTCACCCTGTAGCAGTACACTGGACACCTTGAGACCCTTGCTCTATATCTCCCTTGCCTTTGCTCATTTCCAATCAAAATATTCTCAATAAAAGCTATCAATACTGGAAGGATTTGATATGCTGAAATAGTTTTGTCCAAAATGATTTTGGTTTTTATGCTATAAACCACAATAATCAAACTTAAGGTAAAGCCTTGTGTTATTACACTGTCTTTACTGCTCACTAAGACTAAGAAAGTAGAGCACATCACCCCAGTTCTAAAGTCCTTACACTGGCTCCCTGTATCCCAGGGAGCATATTTTATTTTTTTCCCTAATTGCCTTGATTCTGTTTTATTTTCCTATATTTTAATCATGTAAAGCACTTTGCATTGTCTTTGTACTTAATTGTGCTATACATATAAATTTGCCTTGCCTTGCCTTAATAAAAGTGATGTTTACATTTCCTTAGATGCACATACAGATGTGAATGAAACATTCAAAACTAACAAAACATGAATGAAACAATGATGCGTCACTAAATGGACAGTTTAATGATCATATAATTAGTCAGAATGAATCTATTAAGATCATGAAGCGGAAGTTACATTTTTATCTAGGTTTTGGCAGGCTGACATGTGACTTCCTATCTGTGGAGACTGCGCTAGTGTTTTGGATGACGTGACGGCGAGGCGGGGCCACCTGATTGGCTGCACTGCAGGGCGGAAGTGCGTCTGTTTCCCCAGCTGAGTGCTGAAAACAAAACAAGTCAAGCTGCGACTGGTGAGTCCTCAGAGCCTTTGGAGTTTCATTGTTTCTAGTTTTACAGCAGATCTATAGAGAAGGTGTTTATGTAAGTCTGACCGCTTTAAGCGCGTATAAACAGCTCGTTGTGCTGACAGGTTAGGAGCTGCTTGGCTGTCCTTGTGCTGAGCTCACATGTGAGCTGTTATGCAACACCTCAGAGCATGCAGATTACTACAGCATGCCTCTGCTGTTGTTCTGCTGCAGTGATGCTGCAAAGCTGCACTGCAGTATGGCTGCTTCTCTGCTCATGAAAACATTTCTAACCTTTCTTAGAGGCTGGGAAGGTGCTCTTCTCTACACTGGCGCGATTTAAAGAGAGAAGCTCCTAGTTTAAGCTGTTATCTATGAAAGTCTGCAAAAATAATGAATCACATGTGGACTTAAAGAGAAACCAATGGGATTTAAAATCGAGTATATCAGCGCCAGAAGCACATTAAAGGTATATTAGCACAGGTATGTGTGTCTTTTATGGAATCAGAGATGCATCCATTAAATGACCAGAAATGGTAAAAAAAAACAAACAATTTCCCTTTGACAGGGGCGCATTTAGGAAATTTGGGGCCTTAGGCAAAGACAGGCAGGGGGCCCTCTGAATTGAGAAGACAACACATAAAACAGACCCATCATACAGATACAGAAATTTTTATAGAATAGACATACATTATTTATTCTATGTTTTTTTTCTCTCTTCTTGTCCCTTTTCTTGTTGTTTTCCTCTCTTTTTTGTGCTTTTCATGCTGTCTCAAAAGGAATGAAAGATTTTTTCCCAAGCAATAAGCTCACTAAGCTGATTCCTCCTTCCTGTGTCTCCAAAAAGGCGATGGTAAAAGTGAATAACACAGTCCAATGATCTGCTTATCTGTTCTCCATTTATCATTTGAATGAAATAATATATCTGGAAGTATATCTGCGCCCGTCTCCTTTTTTTTGGAAAGATCCTGTCCTTCACCTGGAGTAGTCCTCTCCGTACTATCGAGCAGCGTGCTCGATCACACAGCTTCTTTGGCCACAGTGCTGGGTCATCTTCCAGAAGTGCACTGCTTACTAGCTGAATGGATGATGCTGGACTAGCAAATACAAACGAAATTCAAAGCTGATTTCAAAATGACCCATCTTCAATAAGATAAATAAATACTTATAGTCACCAGTAATTCATCTCCATGCGAAGGACCCTCCTCCTCAGGTGCCAATGTTACATCTGAGACTGCTGCTGATTGGGTGTTACTGCTGCTGGTGTTTGCCGCTGCCGCAGTGAAGAAGCCGAAGTCAGTCATTTTTTAGTAACTTTGAAAGCAGCTTCCTACTTTCCTCCTTCTTCCTCCACTTTTCTGCACCGCTAGGGCAGCTTCTTTTCATCATTCTTTTCTTTTCCTCTCTTCTCTTCTCTGCTCGTTCCCTTTATAGTTCATCTAGGGGTCAAATCTTTTAGTGCTGAAGTGATTGCACAAGTGGTTTAATATGTGCTATTTAAATACGTGTTTTCTGATACTGTGCCGCTTTTAGTTAAGTATGATAAAGTTAATGGTCGGCTCATTAAATAAAAAAAAGCTACAGGCTTGCTTTAGTTTCTGGTAAATGTAGAAAAGTAAATGTGAAAGTAAAAACATTGAAATTGCTGCACATCTTAAATGGTGTAATGCACAAATATTATTTCCCTTTTAAACTATTTTTCCAAAGCCCTAATATTTCAAGCTATATATTATTATTTTCTAATGTGTTCTAATTTTATGATGCTTAATTAGGAATTAACTTTTTTTGGTAAAGGGTGAAAAAAAAAAGAAAACTGTGCTTTTTCAATTATGTCAGTATTTTTAATGTCTGAAACAAGTAATCCTCAAAGCAGCCATATCTGAAGGCTGCACATCAGTGCTTTAGGATTCCTGTGTTTTTCTGTGTTCTACTCTTGTGCATAAGTGTCTCGTTTTAACTCTTTCTCTTTTTGTGCCCCCGGTTTCAAGCATCATGATGGATGAGCTGGTGCAGGACTTGGTGTCTGCGCTGGAGCAAGCCTCAGAGCAGACCAAATTAGGGGAGCTGTGGGAGGAAATGGTCCTGAGTCCGCTGCAGCACCGACGGCAGATTCGCCGCCGCAGAGGTCGGAAACGCCTTCACGAGTCCTCCATCTATCCTGTGGCTTGCAGACGTCGCTGGAACGAAGCGCCTGAATCTAGCATGGATGAGGCCAAAGAGTACAGAGAGAACTTATCCTCCTCTTTTTCCACAGCTGTGGCAAACTACAGTGATTCAGACGACATGGCCACTGCCGACCACTGGCCTCATGTTGCCAGGGCCCCTGTCAGATCAACAGTCCCTGGCAGATCCAGACATCCGTCCTGGCCAGAGTCTGATTCCTTCACTGATAGTAATCCAGGGCAGCCTCTCAGAAGGCGCAGGAAGGTCAAGCGTATGACTTCAAACATGACAATCAGACTTCAGCAGAAGCTACATGACGGAAGGAAGAGACACAGGCCTTCTAAGTTGCAACGTTTATCGGGATCTAGAAGAAGGTCAAGCAGTTGGACAGCAGCCGAGAGACAGGCTGAAGGAGGCAGAGTGATGGGAAAGGAGTGTTGGAAAAGACAGATGGCCAAGGAACGTAGAGATGCTCCAGATGAGAATATGTCTGATGGGTAATGTAAAATCTTTTTTTTTTTTTTTTTTCAGGAAACAATTTTAAGAGTTTTAGTTTCTGTATTTTTTAACCTAATTTCTAAAGATGAAGGGTTTTGAGGCTGATTCTCTGGGTTGGTAATAAAACCATAATAATTTATATGACGAGATATGCTCCTCTTTTTATTTACTCTTTATTTTATAGACTCCGCCTAGGGGTCTGGAGCCCATTTGTTTTTAGAGCTAGTTTGCAGCTTTTCTGAAGTTGTTTTTGCTACTTGCAGCATTTTCTCTTACCATTTTTTTTAGTTTATTTTTTAGCTTTATCCATGTGTTTGCCAACAGTTTTAGTGCATATTCACTTTGCTTCTACCCATGTTCAATGATTGCACCTTTTCTCTCTAGCAGCGCTTTTTAGCATTAGCATGTGTTATAACAACCTCCATTTTTTTCACTGAATGCCGGTTGGTTGTACGGGGTTGAAGTGAAGCCAGTTGGCCGCCATATTGGTACTCCCTAGTTAGACCGATCGCAATGTAAACAATATGTGCGCAACAGCATTAAAGAACAATGATGTTCTCATTCAAGTGGGATTTAACTCTTAAAATAAAGATAAAAATTCATCACCTGGACACACACTTGCTGTTTCATAGCATAAGTAGATGACTTTAACTTTAAAAAAAAATAGGCACATCAAATTGCATAGTCATGAAGTCAATGAAGTCTCAAAATCATGTAATATAACATATTATACAAATCCATCACCACAATATTGTGTTAATGTAGCATAATTATATAGGTGTGCCAAAATTGCTAAATTGATGTACATTTAATAGACATGTACTGATGACATTGTTATGGTAATTACATATTACACACAGTTTCAAGATCTTACTAAAAGATTGAATTAGACGTACATGTCTGTTAATATTGTAGTATTTTTCTATTTGCAAATTGTGCATGCATATATATATATATATATATATATTAGGGGTGGAATGGTTCACAAAATCCACGGTTCGGTTCACGGTTTTGTGGTCACGGTGTTCGGTTCGGTATATGTTGATTGTTAGCCGGACATGTTGGTCATGTTGCTGTTAGCATAAACAAAACGTGTTGCACAATGCTTGCACACTGTTGCACTTTTATCAACAACTTTCCACCGTCATCGTAGGTCACTCTAATGCTACGTTCACACTGGACGCAGCAGGAGCAGCAAAAACACGTCTGCTGCTTCCTTTTTGCTGCTTGTACCAGGTTTCAGCATTTTAAGTTAATTTAGGCGTTAATAAAACTGTTTCAGAGGAGTGATCATAGAGCTATGTATCATCAGCAATGTGTCTCTCCCTCGCCAGCTCCCAGATCAGCTTCTGTGATTGGTTGATGTGGCGCGTCAAGCAGCAAAAGTTAATTTTTTCCATCTTGAGCAGCAGCGCGTTTGCGGTGCGTTAAATGCTTAAACGCTCCCGACACGCTGCTTCAGCTGCTCAGATCGCGCTATGAGGCCTTTTGCTGCACCTTGACGCGCATCAACCATTGAATTTGCATGTAAACTTACATCCGCGTCCGGTGTGAACGCAGCATGAATGCAAAGTGGTCCCATACAGCAGACCTATAAAGTGCTGCTGGTGCGTCTTCCAACTCCTGTTCTTTTCCACTCGCCATACCCACACAATTCTCCACAACAACTGATTTCTTTCTGCTACACCCGGCTCCACTGCTTCGCTTCTTCTTCTTGTTTACTACCGGTGGTTGGCTTTGGACTTATTACCGCCACCTTCTGCTTCTGGAGACGCTTCACTATGAGAAAAAGGAGCAGCGCATGAACCGAACGCAACACACGCGAATCGAACCGAGAAAGTCGAACCGAACAGTTTGGACGGTTTTCATAAACCGTTCTAGGGCTGGGCGATATGGAAAAAAAACTATATCACGATATGGATTATTTTATATCACGATAACGATATATATCACGATATGCCACAACTGATGTTGCATTTTATGTTTTCATAGTCCGTCAGATGGACAGGGTTGAAAAAAATCTTTCATTGCCTATTTTTTACCCATCATCTTGTTTCCTAATATGAGAATCCCAACCCCAAACCAAGAACACCAGTTATGCAATTTGCGGCCATGACAGTGAACAGTATAGAATCTTGGCTAAAAAAAGTTAAGATAAAATAAAAAAGTTTATCACGATAGAAAAAATAGAGGAGAAAGGTCACGATAGACATGTTTCTCTCGTCCTCACGATATATATCGCCATATCGCCCAGCTCTAAACCGTTCCATCCCTACTATATATATATATATATATATATATATATATATATATATATATATATATATATATATATATTTGTGTGTGTGAGGGTCAAATGTTTGAGTTGTTTTGTTCCTTCAAAATAACATGCAGTATATTTCTTTATTTATATTTATTAGTCTACTTTCTATTTTCTAATGTTAGACACAATGTCAATGGCTAACTCAGTCAATATCTTCAAGTCAGTCTGAGGTAGCCAGTATAATGTTGAGCAACATACTATACTATAGAATACATCGGCGTATATATGAATTTTCTTGGTTAGCACATCCACTTTTTTGTGAAACGTCTTGCCAGAGCCGGCAAACTGCTTGTTTTTGCACCAAAATGCTAAACACATAGGCATTTTGACTGCACCCTCCGTGGGATTCGGTACCAATATGGCGGATGGTGGCTACACTTTTTTCGGGCAATCAGCAATCCAGGGAATAAATAGAGATCAATGCGTGTGTTATGTGTTACTCCCATTTGTATTTCTGGCAGGGTTTGTATTTGTAGTGGACATTCACTTTGCTGCTCTTTACTTTCCATTTTGATTGCAAAATTCTCTTTTGCAGTGGTTTTTTTTCTTCCCTTTTTTGGATGTGTTTTGGTGCTTGTGTGCTAATTTTTGGTTTGCAGTACGTGTTGCATGTTTTGTGTATTTGCAGTTTGCTCCCACCTTTTGAGCCAACTTATTAACTCCATATTTGCAAGAAATTATATTTATATAACCTATTATTTCAGTGGGATTGAATACAAACAGACACCCCAGTTTTTACTTGAAAAAATTTACAAACCATTTATGCTTTTCTTTTAACTTTAGACATCTGTGTTCATTTTCATAAATACCATATCATTAGAATTAAAACACAAACTGATGTTTAGATTTTGATGGCTGTGCCACAAAAATTTCAAGAGTTTTGAGGCATTGCATTCAGTGGAAAAAAGATTATAAACAAGTTACATTTAAAATGATCAATACAAAAGTCAATGAAATGATCAATATTCATTAGATCCTCCGAGTCTAAAATAATATTCTCCGTTTTGAATTATTGACATTAAAAATGAATGACAATCTTCATCCTTTTATACCGGATGATTATGAGGGAGGAATCTTTGGCATTTCTGCCTTCAGGCATCCCCAGCTCATTATTATGTTTTAAAGACTTTGCCACAAATACATAAGTGACTTGGTCTGGTATTGATTTGTTTTGAAATATTTGCCTGACTTTGGGTGGGTAATTAAAGTTCTGTTTGTCCCACAGCCCAAGAGTGCACTCTCCTGTGTACACTTCATTTCACTAACCTAAATGTGGATCTTAGGTCTAGCAGCAAGGGACTTTAAACTATTAAACTGAACAGATTGTTACACTGCATATAGTGAATATATGAAATAAGCAAGACCTTTAGTTTAACTGTGTTTTTGAAGAATCGCAACAGATATGAACAGCTTAAGACCTATAAGGTAATAAATTTATTATGATTTCACTGAATGCCTTTACAGAACATTTTGAACCTTTTGGTGTTGAACGTTTGTGACTATCATGGTTGGAAAAGATTTACATTGCAGTAGCTTTCACACTTTTATAGTCGGATATGCAAATTGATAGGCAGCCTTTGGTTATGTGACCTGTTCAGTGCCCCCTCAACATTTGACATGACAAACCTGGAATTAAACCCACAACTTTTAACTTGAAACATGAGAATGTTTCTCACAGAGTCAGATAAATACCAAAACACTGCATTTGTCTGTCTATTGTGTTTTAAAGCAGCTCACAAAAAATGTGTGATTAAAAATGCCCAGCTTTTTATTTATTTTTTTGTCATATAACAAATTTAGTTTCAATAAAGTTTTAACAAAACCATATGGGGAAAACTTCTTGACACCCCTATCAATCCCTATAAATCAGTTGTAACTTATCAATAATTCCATCCGTCCGCCTTCTCCAGCTTAATCTGTAATGTTGGTGCTGGTCCCTCTCTTATGCTGACTATGGGAGAAAGGCAGGTTACACTTTGGAAAGGCTTTCCAGTCCATCACAGGGCAACATGGAGACACACAACCATGCACCCCTTACACACACTCACACCTAAGGACAATTTGAGAAGTCAATCTACCTAAAAGTCATGTTTTTGGCCTGTGGAAGAATGCAGGAGTACAGTACCTAGAGAGAACCCACACATGCAAAAACATGCAGAATCCATGCAGAAAATCACTGGGAGGAATATGTATAATTTGAATATTTACATATTTTGAAAAACATATTCAATTTATTGAATATTATTTGAATAATATTTTTTTTCTGTTAATAATAGCTTCTAGGTACTTTATTACAAATCCATGTTTGCTCATGAGATATTCATTTAACTTGACTTAGACTGCAATATCAGCATCAAGGCTGAACCAGGACTCGTTTGTCTTTCTAGTCTCATTGAGGAAAATGGTTAAGGAAGGTAAAAAAGTAAACCATTCTTAAAGATGTCAACACAAAGCTGCATCCTTGGGTCCACACATCAGTATTAGTATGGGTCCATTTCTCTTTCAGGTGCCTGGGAACCTTATTTAGCTACATGGCATTATGAGTTTATTCAAATAAAAGGATATTTTAAAAAAAATGTAGAAAATGTGTATTAGCTCATAGATCTGAACCATATAGAAAATGTGTTCTATGCTAAGGCAAGGGAAGCAAAGGAGAGAGGAGCCAGTGTTCATATCGATATGTAGAGAGGAAGTAGCATAAATCTGTCTGATTTCTCTCGTATTTTACCTTTTCTAATTTTATGTGTAGCTATTTTATTTAAGGTAATATATAACTCTAAAATGAGATGGAGTTGGATAACAGACATCCCATTTCATGAACACAAACAAATACAGTCTATGACATGATGCTGGTATAAGTTGTACAGACTTATGTCTATAGAATTATTCATAAAAAAAAAAAAAAAAAACTATACATGAATTTTAGATGGAAGCTTTAATGCAAGTTTAAAATGTCATTGAAATCAAGCAATCTACATAAATCAAAGGATTGAGTTGTCTTTGCAAAGCAGATTCTGGAAAAAACCAAGGTCCAGGATTAAAAGTAGACTTGAATAACCCCTAAGCATGTTTCCAGAGATGTGGATGATCTTGGTTGATGTCCACCTTTGTCATTAGAATAGAGACTTTTAACAGACTTATTGAGTATTTTCATTGTACGGCCCTGTGTAGAAAGTTTTTATGTTATTATTTATTGGTGTATTATGATTTAAACAGAAGGTTATCTGCTAGCTGTATGTATTTAAACATATTTCCCTTATTATTTGTGGATCTCATCACCATCTGTTCACCCAAAGCATGCATGCACTTGAAGTAACTCTTAATGGAGCAGAGAAAGCTTTATGTCTTCAGGTTTAATTTGTGCTGACCTCCCCAGCCCCTAAACAGTATTTGTTTTCTTACTTTATGGGAAAATCAATAGCCGTTCTGACAGAAAACAGCCCAGGAGAAGAAATAAATGGGAGCACCTAAGCGTGCTGTCAATCATTTCTCACTTACACAACTGCAACAGTCTTGATTGCTGCTCAGTGGACTGCCACTCTGTAGTGAGGGCTGAACAATCAAACAGTTAAGCCTTGATGGAGGCAAAGGGGTATTAACAAATGGCAGCAGGGATGAGGGGCTGACAATGTTACAACAGCAATATTTATGCTTTGAGGCTGTGTGGTCCATTGAATGTCAGACACGGATGCCATTGTTGAACCATGTGGATTCCTTTGGTCTCTTTCTAACTGTTAACCTTTTCCATTTGGAGTGTTTGGTCTGCTGAAAAGTGCCCCTCCTCAAGGTCACTCTCCTTATGTGCACACTGAGTAGAGCGTTGCCTTCAGCCAGCCGAGTGCGAGGAGAGCAGATGTTGAAGGCTCCAGTTGGACTCCACATCCTTGATTAGACCTGGCCCAGCCTGCTGGCACTGAGGCCACCTGGCACCCAGGCTGGCCAAGCAAGCAGTCCTAACCTGTGGGTAGCTGCGTCCAGGGCCCAGCCTCCGTCTCCAGCTGTGCGCCACTTCTGTTGATGTTGACTTCTTGCAAAGAAACACCGCCCAAAAAGCCTCTCAGAGCTCGCTTTGCTCTTTCCTGTCGTAATTTAGATTTTCAGAACTCCATGAGGAGTTTTTGAGGAGGCAGTTCAGCGTTTGCTGAAGTTAATTTTCATAAATCTCTGAAACTAATCCAATTACTGCAGCTCAGGGAGGGTGGGATAACCTTATAATCAGACACCAATGGAAGAGGGCACAGATTTGGGCTGCAGCAACTTGTTTGAAGAGCCCACAGATCCATTGTTATCAGCACTTTACTCCCCTCCACTGCTCGTCTCCTTTATTCCTTTGCAGAATGAGCCAAGGCTCAATAAATGGTGGCTCGTCTGTAATCTCTGTGCAAACCGGTCTGCCTCTCCCAGGAGCTGAGGATTATATCCTAATGATTAGTGCTCATCTGGATACTGTGTTTGACTTCTCCTCTTTAGCTTGTGTAGAAACAATTGGGCCATATGGGGTATTAAGTTTATCTCCCCTAACTATGGAGTTTTTGCCCTTGTTCCCTTGAACATACAGTGTCTTCATGAAGTATTTATGACCCTTGAACTTATCCCTTTTTTTTGCCACCTTTTAACCATAAACTTCACTGGATTTCATTAGGATTTTATTTGCCAGTCTAACAGAAAGGAGATCACATTTGTGAAGTGAAAGAAAGTGATATGTGGTTTCCAAATTGTTTAACTGCGGGTATGTCCTCACCCATCTTTGAATCGGTACCTCATGGAACCACTTTTCACTGCAGTCGCACCTTTAAGCCTTTTTTACCTTTATTACTACCTGCTTTGCTTATTGAGAGACTGAAATCTTCACTTCCAACTTGGTCACTTTGGACTGAATACCTCTGTGGAGATCCATTTTCAACTCTCGTCATATGTTCTCAGTTGGGCTTAGGTTTAGACTTTGACTAGGCCATCATATCTCAAAAAAAGCTTTTTTAATCTTTTCCAAGCCATCCATGGTAGCTCCATCTCTTTATCTAGGATGATCTAAAGCTTGAATCCCTCCAGTTTTTTGTTTTGTTTTTCAAATTCGATTTGAAATTTGATTGTTATGCAAACTCCAACAAATTTTCTTCCATTGCATTATTTGGCACAGATGACTACTTAAGAGTAAGTAGATAAGTTTATCTTTAAAATAATAGGTTTGTAAGTTATAGATTATATAAATTAGTCAGTACTTAAAGCCTTAAAAAAAAAAAAAAAGTCTCTTTGTTTAATTGTTTTTACCCATGTTTGCCAGACTTGTCACAACATTTCTCCAAAATACTGGGAAAGGAAACACGTAACTTACTGATGCTTAGCACAGTACTGGTCGGTACTGTAAAAGTTCGAACTTGTGTCCTCTAGTGATGCTGATGTTTTGTGTGCATCAAATGCCAGCAGATGTTTCCAGCTGAGGAGCTGCCCGGGGAATCGGTCCAGAGAGACGGGGTCAAAGAGGCTGGATGGGGGTGAAGGGGCTGTCCAGGGTTAGGCCAGACATCTTCTAGATTCCCTGGAGAGGCTGTCTCCACTCTCACATCTGCTTCTCTTAGATGTTTGGGGAGATGATGCAGGACCATATGGCCATAGACTAGAAGGAACGTTTGTATGAGCGTTTTCTTATCCTGACGTCACACAGAGGCTTCAGCAATATGGCAAAGCTCTCTATCAGCACATATTGAACCCTCCAGGTTTGTCTTGGAAGCAAGGTCAGAGATGATAAACAGGAAGCAAACTGCAAGACATTCTGTATCATAATCCCAAAAATATGAATCATAGATGGACCTTACTTTTTTAATGAACAGCATACAATGAGTAAAACATTTGTAAAACAAATACTAATAAAGATCAACGAGCAACAATATATTGACTGATGCCTCTCTGGTTCTCAAAGGAGTGTTCTGTTATGGAGACAACAGTGTTTCATCGCTCAACTGGAGCCTTAGCATAACAAGCAATAATTGAAAATGCTTGTACAAATTCTCAGTCGTGGGTTATGGCAACAACAAACAGTGCTAAGCTTGTATTGTGGAATAAATGAAAATGAATGACAAGCGGCCAAATACCAGAGATAATGTTGCTAAGAGAAAGAGAGATAAATATAATAGAATCTCCATCATTCACTGAAATGTGAGGAAGACAATGAGAGTCAGAATAATGAGGTTCAGGCACACAGAGGGCATGGAGGGAGTGTAAAGGGTTTGCCGGAGGGTGTGGAGCGGACCAGCAGCGGGGCGGTCGGGATGGTAAGCGACAGCAGCCCACACAGCAGATGTCAGCCAGTTGCCTCATGGAAGTGGTGGCATGTCTGGGGATTGCTGTGTGTGAGGGGCACACCCAGAGGGAGGGCGGGTAGGGGGACTGTGCTTCTCTGTGCTGTCATCCTCCACAACATAGGCCAGATTAGATTGAAGCTGACAGCGGAGGATATTCAATTAGATTGTTCATGTCACTCAGTGGCTTCGATCAGAGTCCCTCCTGATGCCTTTGTGTTTCCCATCGCATTGAGGCAGAAACACAGCGCTCTGCCTTTTTGTGTCATTTCTATTTATGTCGACCTCCTGCTCTGCTCTTCATTTTTTGTTACTCAATGCTGCATTTTAGATATTGATTTCAGACATACATATGAAATCTTAATTTACACTGTACAGATGCCTTTAAACCGACCTTTAGAGGAGATCCTGCTTGATGTGACAAATAAAAACAGGTCTTATATTTTTTTTCTCCCCTTGTCTCTCTCCTTTGTAGGGAAACCAGCAGCACGTGCAGTAGTGACCCCGGTCTGTTCACCAATGATGAAGGAAGACAAGGTATCACACATGAATCTTCCCTATCATATATAGTTTTGTTGAAGTTTGTGAAGTGCGGTCAGATGAGAGTGCCTTCGCTCCAATCTAAGAAAATACTGGGGCTGTATAAAGAGATTTGGCTACAATGGGCTGGTTGCTGGGCACCCAGGCGACTCTAATAAGACGTTGTCATGTCGTGTTAATGAGCGCTGAAGCCTTTGCTAATCTCATTAGCCGCGCTGGGGCCAGGCGGCCTCTGATTTAACAGTTGTCACTACACCTTGACTGTGAGAGGCATGGTTCCTGTGGACACTATGCTGAGTGACAGGTCTGGGATCAGCTAAATGTTTGGGGTGGTCTGGTGCTGTGCAGCTCACTGCAAAGCTCAAGACAGTTTTTGATTTTCTCACACTGATTTTCCGACTTTCGTATCATTTCTGATCACACTATCCATGTCCGCAGGTGATGATGAGCAGAGTGACTGGTTCTTTGAAGGGGACTGTGGAGTTGGACTTCTGCCCAACTGGGACTCTGACAACCCGCTTTCGCTGGAGGACAGACAACCCTCCAATTTCCTCCTACCTGCGCAACGCTCTGTCAGAGGTAGTGTAAGCTTTTTTCTTCATAGATATAAACAAGTGAGGATTCTGTGGTGTTCAGATCTGGACTGGGCAACTAATTGTATTTGCAATATAATGGCAATTTTACATATAGCAATTTTCATTACATGTAAGGAGTAAGACAAATACATTCTCACTTCAATCCTTTAGGTAGAATTAAATGACTTAAATAGGTTTGCAGCCATACAGTAAAGCCCCTGAACAATGGACTCTGTCAAGGTCATGAAGACAATGAAACCCTTGAGAGAAAAATATACATGATTGCCGTTGGTTTAAAGGACAAACAAAAATAAAACTGCAATCACAATTTTGGTTTAAAAATTTGGCAAAAGTTTGGGTTTCCACCAAAATTGTTCAGCCCTAGATCTGACACTATCAAGGTGAGTCTCGTCATTCCCAAACAATTTGAGAAAGTCACAAATGCAACAGTTTCCTGGTCTGAAGTAAATAAGTAAATAAAAAAGTAAAAGAAAAAAAAAATGAAATGATGAAATCCTTCCTTCCTTCCTTCCTTCCTTCCTTCCTTCCTTCCTTCCTT
>NW_015150832.1:520929-539781 GCF_000732505.1 Cyprinodon variegatus
TATATATATATATATATATATATACACCATTTTGGTTTTACCTGGTGTTTCATACCATTCATACCCCTTTAAATGTTATTTCCTTTTCTTTCTGACATTACAAACATATTGGGTTTATTCACTGGACAAACAAAGTACCTTTTAGCAACCAAAGGGTAAATGGTATTCATTTCAGAATCTGTTTTTTGGGTAAGCATTAATTCTTCTGTTCAAAAGTCTGCCTGTTAGAGAAAATAATCCTAATAACAAAAAAAAAATACTGTTGAAAGAAAGTCCCATGAAGTCTAGTTTTATTATTTGATGCTGACTTTGTAGTGGAAAACATGGTTTTAGATATATGATTATAATTGTCCAAATAGAAAATGCTGTATGCACCTTTCCTTAATGTGTAAGTGACCCATGGTTGGGAAAAACATGGTTTTGGGAATATTCCTTTTAAAACAGGACATTCACAATAATACAATGCTTGATGTTGGTCTGTTTCATTAAAATGTAGTAATTATATAGATGATTTTGGTTGTGATGTGAAAAAATATATTATTACAACTTCTAAGACATTTAACTAATGGGAAATTTTTTTTTGTATGTTTTTAGCTGTGAATGGCAAAAAACTCAGTCACAACATTAAGATTTTTTTAATGTTGTGTAAGTATTTATAGTTTTTGGACCATTTATAAATGTGTCTGTAAATAAAAAAATAAAGCTTGTAAGTGAGCTATACACAAATGAAAGTAAGTGACTGAAGTATTGCTCAAATTCAGCTCAACTAGTTTTCAAGGTCACATTCCACAAATAGAGAATGCTTTGTTGTCTTAATGTTGATTTAAATTCTACCATTTCTGGGTTGGCAAAAAAAAAAGAAGCGTTACAGAAATCGAAAAGATGTTTGTCAAAGCGTCTCGTCGCTCCCAGTCTTCCCTGGAACAGTTGCATCTGCATGTGGAGCTGCTGAGGAACTGAGCAGCTCTCTTGGCCTGGAGACTGTGGGACTTCTCATTGTGTTGTTTCCACTCTGCCTATTTATGGTGCATTCTTAATTTTTGTTTAACACACACATGCACCCCCACACACACACATCTTCTCCTCCCCACTCTCTTGGGCTATTTCACAGAGCGCCTCAGCTCTCCTTGATGAGGGGCAAAAACACGACTGCTATGAAAAGCCCCCGACTTCTTAGGGCTTTCTTTTCTAAACTGGCCTTTTCTTCTCCACCTGAAAGGTTCCTTAAGATTCCACTTTAAGGCATTGTGAATACTAATTTCTCCTATTAAAAAGCCCTCATATCCCTGCCTTGCTCTCATTTGAATGACGGACTCAGGGGAGATCTCTTAATTCCTTTATAGTGGGATTCAAGACCCTTCACTTCAAAAAGTATAAATCATACTCCCAAATGAATGAGGGAGAGAGAGGGTGGGGATTGACGAGAGAGGCTTCTGATGTGTTTCGTTGGACGGCACGAGCTGAATCCTTCTCCCCAAGCTGTTCAAATCCACTCTCCAGTGATATGGCTAGCTTGTGCTTACGACCTGACTGGGTCATTCAAGTTCATCCCAAACAATTACATGCAAACAGAAATGTCTGCTTGTGTCTGCAGTTCTGCCTGCCTAACAAATTTTAAGAGATCTGTTTTATTATAACACAATACCGTGCAAAACTAATGACACCTTTTGAAATTTTTCTCACCATACAACAACAAACATAACTGTATTATACTGTGATTGTATGCAGTGGCGGCTGGTGGAGTTTTCTCCAGGGTTTTTTTTATTCAAAATAGTGTTCTTTAAATCAGTCCTACCTGTCTTTATCCATGCTCGGTCAGATCCTGAAGTTTGAAAAAGCGGTAGGGAAAGCAGAAAAAAGTGTTAGCACCGCTACATGCAGTTAGCCAAGCTTTCTTGCTAAACCAGATCCCGGAAAGGGATGTTTCTTACGCCATTTCTTTCTCTCTCCAATGCATCTCCAAATCCCGTGACTCAACCTGTCAATCACGTGCAAAAAGTCTGCGCTATGGCGGGAGGTGGAGAGCAAATACACTGCCTGTCACCTCGGGGCGGAGCTCTCCTGCGCATGTACAACTTGTAACAAGAGTCTATGGCCAAATTATTTGCGCGCCAGGGCGGAAATACGTCACCAATCCTGGAGAAAAATGGAATGACGCTTTACTAGTCAATAAAGATTAAGTATTTATCTTGCACATATAAAATACATATATTTCTTAATTTTTTTAATTTAAATTTAAGAGTCAATTATAATTTTTTTTTCTATGTCTTAATCAGGGTCTTTGGGTGGGTGGGGCGGCACCATAGCACCCTCTATTGGCCGGCTGCCACTGGTCTATTTGTTCTGGTTAGGTGGAAGACAGCAACCACCATCACCCTAAACAGTTCCGCTTATATAAATCTTAAGATACATGGAAAATCCTCACATCCATCTTCGTCTGCTTATGGTTCAGGTTCGAGCAGTCTATGGGCGAAAGATGGGGTACACTCCAACAGTCAACAGTCTATTTCTATTTATGAACTGCTGGAGGAAGCCGCAGTACACGGAAAGAACCCATGCATGCATAGGGTGAACATGCCAACTCCATGAAGAAAGACCAAGAACTAAGAACCTTCTTGCTGTAAGGCAGCAGTGCTACAAACTGCATCACCATGCAACCCATATATTGAAAATCCTTTAAAAATACAGCTAAAATAACGTTGTCTGCTGGTTTAATTCTGTGAAGAGTAACAGCAATTAATAACTGTTGCGTCTGAGTTCGTCCAGTATAGAACACCAAAAAAACTGGCAGTATCTACCAGGGGGAACAGATTGCTGGACTGCATTGCCTTAAATGAGAACGCCGATTTTTTTACATTGGGCCCTTGATTTTACATTATTACATCATGTTCTACTCACCCATATAGCGGTGCGCCGGACTGGAGTTGTCAAAGGGCAGCCCGGGCCACAGACGGCTAAGCTCTACCCGTTATATTCATTCGGCTAGCTAATCTGAATCGTTCAATTCCATTTCGAGAGCGAGATCATCTGTGGTAGTAGCACTAGACATCTTCCAGGCATGTGAGTAAAACTAGCAGCAGTTCAGCGGACAGGATGAATGAATGGTAGCCGGCGCGAGGATGATGTCATACACACTCCGCTTTGTTTTAAAAAAAATATAAATATAAAAAATATAACCGCGGATGTCTGTGGGACAGTGATTTATGAATGCTGGCGTACCATAAATAATAAATTATGAACAGTTTAGTTTTTGCCTTCAAGTCATTGCCCATAGGAAGACGTTACTTGGATATAACCTAACCGAATATCTTAAAAACGGCTCCAAATGATACAAAACTCATATGGGTGAGCAGAAAATGATGTAATAACTTAAAATCAAGGGCCCAATGTAAAAAAAACAGTGTTCCCCTTTAATTATTACATAACACCAAAATAAATTACATTTTACTCAATTAACTTACCTGTCCAGTCGAAAGCCTGTAACCTCAGCGTCCGTCTTAAAATCTTGCTTCCTCATGATTTATCTCCACCAGGTAAAAGTTACGTTGATTCAGACTCTCTTTTCTTCAGGTAGTTACTTTCTTTTCTTTTCTCAGTTACTTTCTCTTCCCTCTGCCTTGGCAGTGAATATGGATGATCCTCCATTTCAACAGAAAATGACAAGTAGAATAATTTCAGGTCGCCTTTTCTTGTTTTATGTTCCTTCATTTATAACAAATGTTCATATGCATGTAAAGTGATTAAAGCCACTAAGTTTTGTCCCCTTTCAGCTGTTGTTATCAAAGATGGTGCTGCAACTTAGTATCTGTCATTGGAACGCTGGATACAAAATGTTTAATCTGTGATTTTATTAGGTTTTGGCAAAATATGCATTTATGAAAGTACTTGTTTTTTTGCTAATAAAAAGCCAAATTAGCTACACACTGTCCTTTTTACGACTAAAATCTAATAGCACTAACAGTTATTCTTAGATATTAAGCTTAGTGTGGCAGTTTCATGTTGTGGGAGTGTTTGCCAGCAGGTCTGCTGTATGGCACCAAATTCTGGGAAATTAAGGAGTAGTACTTTAAGCTGGCATATTCTGTTGTAGTATTGTTAAGTAATGCAAAGTTATTTTTGATTAAAAAAAGTACAACATTTCCCTCCTAATCATCATTAAATCTATT
Source organism: Cyprinodon variegatus (assembly GCF_000732505.1). Lineage (NCBI taxonomy): Eukaryota > Metazoa > Chordata > Actinopteri > Cyprinodontiformes > Cyprinodontidae > Cyprinodon > Cyprinodon variegatus. The sequence goes on from NW_015150832.1 coordinate 525,096, forward strand.
TATATACAGACAGAGCATTTTGTAGGATTTAACTACAATTTAGACGGTCACTTTAAAATGCATAACCACCTCCCACTGGAGCTTCTCTATTGATTATTTTATTCCTAAATGACACTTGTGCTGTGAGATAAATCATAGCATTACACTACTCCCTTCCCAGTTTTCATTTTAATTGTGAGATCACAGTGTCAGCAGTTAGTATATTGGTGTGAGTGGCCTATTGATTATTGATTTGGAGCAATTGATTATACTCCCTGGAGAGCCTAATCCTTTCTGATTCATTTGAATTCCTCTATTAATCTTAAGATCCTGCTCACACCTGAAGCAGCATGAACACTAATGAAAATAGATGGTCATTTTTCTAACTGTGGCTTCTCCCTCCTCTTTTGATTTATCATTTCTAATTGATGTATTTGCTTTTGTATGTGTGCTCCAAAATTACAGCTGACCCTGTGTCAATGCTGTTTTAACTCTGCACCCTGAGGGACTTCATTGCGTTTTAAAAGTGTCTTATATGACCTGAAAGAAATCTATCTTGGGCACAATTTGCTCGGTGTCCTTGTGCCTTTGATTGCGTTTAGCTGTTGTTGGTCCCCGTTTTTGGTCCATAGAGCCTCAAAGTCACTGTCTGCTTTCTCATCACAGTTTCAGTAAATTTAGGTGGAGACATCTGTTTAGTTTTAGAAAACTGATTAAGTAACAGATGTTAAATAATATTAATACCACACATTTTTTATTTTTCTACAACTACTGACACCTGTGTACTGCTGATAAAAAGTTGTGCGTTTTTACTGAACTAATCTGTATTATTTTCCTCAGCTTAATGATCCAATTTAAAGTATTCTCATGTTTGATTACGATATTTTTGAGCGCCTCAATTGGCTTCAGATGGCCACAAATGGCTTTGTCTCCCATCACTCTGGGGCAGGATAGGACCCTTTCCTCCCTTCAGGCTCCTGGCCTGCTGCATGTCTCTGCTTCAATGCAGTAGGGAAAGAGATAGAGGGATGGCTCTCCATACATTAAGGCCAAATGCATCACGGTATTACATTTAATGCCGCAGGCGTGCCTTGTGAAATAATGCAACGTTTAAATGTGGATCGATTTTGGAATTAAAAAGTTAGTTTGCAAAGATTTACTGTGAGGAGTTCAATGTCTGAGCTCTTTATCAGAGGCGCAAATGGCTGGTTATGTGCTGTCCGACAGAGGTACGATTGAGGGATCGATAGGCGCGTGATTTACTAACTGGAGTACAGGTAATCAATAAGTATAAAAGTAAATGAAATATGCATTACTGGGATTTTATTAGAGAAAGGTAGCAGGCAGAGAATAACGGTCAGGCCATTTATTTTTATATCTATTGATTATACAACATAGGGACTTCGCTCAAAGGATGCCCTGAACAGCTCTCAACACCCAGCGCCTGCACACCCGTCATGTGATTTATGGGAGTTGAGGTCACCGAACAGTCTGCCAGTTAAAAGGCTGGCCTTACAGGACCTCCCTGGTGCATGTGTCTGTAAGGGATGTGAAGCTTTACATAGCTTGTGTCTAAAGGGGAAGTCCTTGCTTAAGACAAGGTTTTCTCTTTGTGGTTCTCTGCTTTTTTAAGATGCTGTCTTAAAGATTTATTGAAATGTTCTGTTTGCAACATTTTCTTAATGTCTGACTTTTTTAATTTATGAAAAGCACTCAATATAGTGAGAAAAATAAGAAAGCAGAGTGAATGAAAAAGGTGAGAGCAAAGCATTTGGTAATGATCCAGATGAAGTGTGAGTTTAAGCTATAGGTGTGAGTCACAAAATGGGGCAAAATTTGTTGCTTGACGGAGGTCTGAGCTCTCTGAGTGCTCTTCTAGTTTGATTATGTATTTTGTAATGTTTTTTAAAAAGAACTGGGTTCTTAATTTTGATTTTGTTTAATGTTTTTTGTTAATCCACACACTGCCAAAATTATACAGAGAAATGTTCTGATCCTTCTTGATAATTTATGTAAAAAAAAAATCCAAACAATGTTCAGTCAGGAGTTTCTTAGAGAGGAGAAAAAACATTTAAACAAAGAGGAACCCGTTTAGATGACCTACTCAGTTTCTTTAGAATATACATACAAATACTCTTACCCCTTTTTATAATTAGCAATTCAGTAAGTTGAGCCAGTTCTTTTTTTGCTTAACAAGGTGATGGTATTTTTGGACAGATGCTGTAGCATACATCAAGTGTCAATGATGGTAGCATCATCATCATCATGCTATTGAGCTGTTTAGTTGTGAGTGGTATTTAACATTTCACATGTCACTGGAATAATAAACCTCAAACTCTATAATTCACCTGAAATCAACAGAGAGGCTGATATATTGAATTTTATTTTGTAAAAAAATTATCCCAAACACACCTTAAAAGTTCTTTAGAGCTAGAAGTTGGCTTATTTGAATTTTTAGAAAGAATTTATATCCTCAAAAATATTAAAGATTTATAGAAGTTATGACCTGAGGCCATTTTGGTTACATAATGCTTTGCACTTCCAGGTTGTTGATATGCTGGCCAAAGCTGATAGCCATTTCAGCTCCACCCCTTCATATGGCTATCCTTTCTTGTCTCCTCCCAGGGGACATTCCCTTGAGTAACAATAGCCAGGCTTTAACATCTAGTCCATCCCATAAAACCAACCAGTTTGAATTTAAATATATAAGAAGAGATTTTATGCCAAAAGGATTTTGGGGACATAAAATGAAAAAAAAAATGCAACTGGTACTGTAAATTGCTAAAGGACATGATGATAAAAATATTTATGATGTATGAACAAATTTTACCCTATATGTAAAATTTTGACCTCAACATCTAAACTTTTCCCTAATCTGTTGTTTTTTAACTATTACTAATGTACCTAGTATGCTTCAAAAATAATAAAAACTTAAAGATTGCTGTGACTTTAATCTGCACGATGAGCATTATTCCTGGTTAGGACCATATATAGAAGATCAGTTGAAGGTTGATGGATCTTTTGATCACCTTTGCAACAATATGGAAAATGGAGTCTTGGCCTGCAGAAAAAGTACAAAAAGTTATCAGCTGTTAAAACTTTTGCAAAGGACTATATAACATTAAAGAAAGTGAAAGACAGCATAATTACTAATTTAAACTTAAACCCTTTTGTCTTTTCACTTCAAAAACCACTTTACCCCCCTCCCCTTCAGATAAAGCAGCATTCCTTGATCTTAAATATACATCTTTGCAATTCAATGCTATTGAGACCTAACAAGCACACAGGACTTTGTGTTTAAGTGAACGTAAAAATGGCTCTGAATCAGCATTTTCTACTCATTAAAATATTCAGCAGTGGAAAACAATGTATTAATGAAGAAAAATGTTAACATGACAAAATTCATGTCTAAAAGTAAAGTAAATGTGTTTGCAAATGTGCAGTGCTGGATTTTTATTGACTTATGTAAAATGATTTCATCATTTGGGTGATGTTTTCTTTTCTGTCTTCGGTGCTCCAGGCAGATTAATTTCGTTCCAGGAATGTTGTGCTCAGCAGACGTGCGAAGGAAGAAAGAAGCAGAAGCTGTATTCATCACAACATCAGGTAACAGCCTCCACACACTGACACATCTGCACTAATTTGAAACCACGACTTAAAGATGCTGAAGAAGGTATTGTTTATTATAAAACAGGTGTTATTTTGTGGTTAAGCAACTTGGACTAGTTTTTTTTATGCTGGAATGGCAATTTAAATGTTTACAACTCTTTGAACTAAACTTTGGATTTATTTAATATATTTTCATTAAATAGCAGCTCAATGGGTTAATGATTTACTTTTGTAGAAGTTACAGGAGTTAAAGAAGCATGTTGTTCCTCTTTCCTTATAATGCCATTTCAGGAAGTAATTAAAGGAAAATTCCGGTTTTTAACACTTTTAGCCCATTTTCTGTAGTGTCCAGGATGAAATCGAATGATCGACACCAAAATTTTGACAATTGGTCCTGTCTCTGATATTTGGCTCATGCAGAATCCCCCCCTGGCTGCTTCAGAATGGCTTCCATAGTGCATGTCCGATAATGTCCTTAAAACAACCTTAAACGTTCTTTTTTAAAAATATGCTACTCACCGTGTCGTCAGCGCTGTTCAATGACGTTCCAAAAAAAGTTTCGTAAAGAAAAAACGTTCCTGTAGTGTTTTATTTAGCATTTTGTAAATCCCATTGAGTTCTGTTGGAATAGTCAATATCCCTCCGCCACCGGAAACAGAAATGGGGCCTGTTTACACTTAGTTGTAGTCTTTTCGCAAGGCCCAAGTGTTTCTGCTTCACTCTGTGTACTCCGACGTCGAGGTGCTAACGTCTCTGTTAAACACTTTAAAAAACTCTGAAAATGGAATACGAAAGGTGGATTCTTGAGGAGGACATATTGGCCTTTGAGTTTGACGGTAGAGGATACCGTCGCCAACTAGTGGTCTGGAGTGTGCAACGCTTCAGATTCGAACGGGAAGCGGAAGTTTATAAGCGGTTGTGATGTATCGGAAAAAATTAATCTGGGATTTACAAAATGCTAAATAAAACAAGACAGGAACGGTTTTTCTTCACGAAACTTTTTTTGGAACGTCATTGAACAGCGCTGACGACACGGTGAGTAGCATATTTAAAAAAAAGAACATTTAAGGTTGTTTTAAGGACATTATCGGACATGCACTATGGAAGCCATTCTGAAGCAGCCAGGGGGGGATTCTGCATGAGCCAAATAGCAGAGACAGGACCAATCGTCAAAATTTTGGTGTCGATGATTCGATTTCATCCTGGACACTACAGAAAATGGGCTAAAAGTGTTAAAAACCGGAATTTTCCTTTAAGAAATTCAGACTTGTGATAAATATGACAGCAGAAGTGTTTCTTTTTAAAAAAAAGCAGGATTATTATACATGGTTGTTGCACAGGGTATTTACATGGGTATTTATATAGATGGGTATTTATCTATACAACTATTGCACTGGGTGTCATATGTAAAGGAACAGGTTATTGCACAGGGTTAAACAGTAATTGCACATTACACAAGTAATCGCCCTTGTAGTGTCGCATTGTAGAGTCTGGTTACAGCAGAGATTTACAAACAGGTGAAATGGTTCCTCTGTTTCAAAAATGGTAATGTGTCGCATTGTTTATTTATCAATCTTAAACTATTTTTTGTGTGCATCCCAATCAAAAATGTTGATTTATTTATTTAAAATTATATTTAATAACCAATAGTTTTGTTGCTTATTTGCCTTCATTTCCAAGGTAGAAACATCGCATAAGCAGCTCTTTTCAGTGCACTGACTTCCAGAACAAGCTGAGCTGTAAAAACAATAATAGCAGAATATTCCACAAAGGTTTTTTAGATCAAGTTCTTATTGACAAATTACCCTACAGGAGATAAAATTTCAGCACAAAATTAAGCCTTCATGCTTCCAGGTTTAGACAATTCAATTGTTCACATAAGTGGAAGGTTAATTTATGTATAGATGGAAAAAATCTCTACTTTTATTTAGGAAAAACAACTATGCACCTCTTGAAACCCAAGAGAAATGTAACAATGAGCTAGAAAGGTAAAGAAAATGTATTTATAGATTTTAATAAATTTGTACACAATTATGAAAAAATGCGTCTATAAACCTATTACATTTTACAAGGTTGAATTTATTACATAATCCAAACGTATTACAAAATGCACGGTTACAAGGCATTAATAAATTTAAATATCCGTCCGTCCATCAGTCCGTCCATCCATCCATCCAAATCATTAACTTTAAGGAAGTTAGAAGTCTTTAAAAGTGTAGTGTATCTTCATGTAAAACAAGTACAAACTGTGTTTGAAAACAAAAACACACTATAATTCAGTTATACATGCAAAACTGAACTGTGTGAGCCAAAATCCCAGGCTATCAACAGCTTCACAACTCCACACTAGTCCCGTGTTTCATTGTCTGTTTTTTTTTTTTGCTTCACATTGTATTGTCATTGTTAGACGCACCCAGTCAAAGCATGGTCTTTTTGCAAGATAAAAGTCAGCATATTAACTACACAATCTACTTGAGTGGTATTATAGGCTCGTATCAATAAAACAGTGGTAGTGGGGGGAAATATGAAACTGACATTTGTGACAGCACAATGCCTTTTTACAAGCTACTGGAAAAAATTCCATTTTGGTTCCTTTTTATGCAGCAGAAACAAACCTTTACTGTCTGCATTTTGAATATATTCACAGTCTGAAGCAACTATATTCACAAAGCTTCCCAACCAAGACTTAAAAATATGACAAGGACACAGTTTAAAATAAACTTGTTTTTAAATAAATTCTTAATACAGTTTGTAATATATTTTTTTTTTATTATTTTTTTATCTCTAATGTATTTTAACTTTTAATTTTAAGGCATTAACAACTAGTTCTGTGAATTAGAATTACATAGGAAGAATTACGTAATAACAAAACTTCTTTATATACCATTATGTATTGCAAATTTATTATTTTTGTTTTGTTTCTTGTGCAAATTATTTTTACTATAAAAATTGCATGAACCCATCCGTGTAGCTCTGGCTATATGTTTAGGCTTTAGACCCTAGGGCAAAGGGAACCTTCTCTTCAGTCCCAAGTCTTCTGCGGCATGTAAGAGGTTTTCGTCTATCCATCCTCCCATGGACTTTGAGAAGCCTCCTCCTAAAGACAAAAAATCCCTCAGCAAGATACTGCCACCACCATAATTAACGATTAGGCTGCCGTGTCATGATAAATTCTGTCACAGATTGGATTTTCCTAAAATTGCAAGGGTTTGGTCCAATAAACTATTACAAATGTGTTGTTAGCATTCAATGCAAAACTAATAATCCTTCAGTCAAAGGGTTAGTAAACAAAAATCGAATCCAGAACTGATGCAAAAATCAGTTCAAACTACGGTACAAGCTGGTTAAAAATTACCTGAGGGCAAGGTTAGGCTAAACACTTGAACAGACTGAAAGATGAGCTTGCAGGGGTGAGTTATAAATATCAAAACACACAACAGAGACATTAAGATCTTAAGCCAGAAGTTGACAACAATAGGGTTTTTCAGAGGACAAATGCAGCTGGGAGTGTGGCAGGAAATAATTGCACAAAATAAAATAGGAGGTTCAAGAAAAAAGAAAGCAAAACAAGACAATTTTGAAAGGCTTAACCAGGTAACCTGGGCATGACTGTATATGGGTTTTCTTTTGTCCTCATTCTGCTGTTCTTCACTAATGTTCTTTAAAAAAAAATTAGATTAAATTGTCCACAGTTTGGTGTTATTCATTAATTACACATATTTTAAAGGCAATTTTTTATGTCCTGTTTAGCCAATATTTCTCTGGGAATCAATGTCCTAGAGCTAGATGACAATCCAACACATTTGCTTTCACAAGCAGACCATTATGGTTGTTGCCATGAGGTTCCGCTTTATTGAAAATTATTTAGGGAGAAAAATCTTTCACAACGGACACAGGGACGGAAATGGAGGTGAGAAAGAAATAGTGGATAAGAACTAAGGGAATTTCTGGCTGTGGACTTTATTTAGGGGTGAGCTGAAAACTAATACAGTTCACAAATTGTTAAGGAAACTATTTTTGAAACTCTATAGCATGCTCTTTTTCTTCTTTTCACAATTATGTGCTACTTTGTGATTAAATCTTTCTATTAAATCCCAGTATAATACACTGCACTTTATTATTTTTTTTTATTAAACCTTTATTTAACCAGGAAAAAAAATCACATTGAGATGAAACACCTCTTTTTCAAGGCAGTCCTTGCCAAGAGGCAGCAAAGTTACATAAGAAACATAAATACATTAAAAAAATAGCAGGTACATAAAAAAACAAAAAAGAACACATCAAGTAAAACAATTACAGATCATTGAGGCTGCTTGAAATTCTTCCACTTTCAACTTAGAAGCATTTAAAGATAGATGGTTTATGGTTCTATGGTTGAGATGTTGTGAATTAGCACTATGTAAATAAACTGAATTAAATTGAACTGATACCAAATAAGAGCAGATTAGCATAGAGAAGTGATAATTGGAGTTATACAGAGTTTAAGAAGACACCAAGCTGTCTGCGCTGGGTGTGTGTTACACCAGTCAAGCTGCCTTTTTTCATCAGCCTGATGCCTCTGAACCTTGTGTCTTCAGTGGATTGAAATCTGAATTGGTTTGTCCACCTTTTCTTCTCTGTTCACCACTCTTGCAGCTGCAGTTTGTCATTTAAATAACAAATGCTGGTGGTTCCCTGATTTACTGAGGGGTGCGGACCTGTGATGTATATTAATATTGCTGCACAGGGCTCTGTACTGGGGTCCATCATTCATGTGGATAAAAGAGGTGGAATTTAAAAACAGCCAATGCTTTACTTGGATACAGATTGGATCCATTTATTGCGCTGAGTGATGGAACAGCTGGCAATTCCGTCCTTCACCTTACCAGGGCTGAACCGCTTCCCATGATAGTGAAAAAAAGATTCACCCCTGGCCCCCAAAGACCTCTCATACTCACAGAAGCAGGAGAGAACTCAGCTTGTTTACATTTAACCTACAGTTTACTACAAACAGTAGATATTGAATATTTCTTAATGTTAAGCACCTTGATGTTTTTTTTTTTTTTTTTTTTTTTTTTAGGAATTCTGCATATTTCTTTTGGATCCTCTGCACAAATTCACAAATTTTGAATCTAAATGTGTTAGAATTCCATATTTAACGCTGTCTATGTGTGAGGGGATGATAAAGAAAGAGTCATTCAGCGACAGATCCTGTTCGACCCTGTTTGGACTGATTTTCTGTTTCTTGAGTCTAGTGCCCCCTGCCCACAATGATTTATCATGCACCCCGTGTCATCCAATGTCAGTTTCTGCAGCTGCAACTGCTCTGTATAAATCTTTACTTTGGCAGCCCCCTGCACCATGTCTCTGCTCAGTAATCACAGGACCTTCAGGAGATGCACACTTACTCTGACAAGCTTTCACACTCTACTCGCTGGAATTTTGGTTTGCTGCCACTCTGACATAAATGTGCACAGAGGCAAATCAGATTCTGTGATTTACTGAGTGAAGTCGTTTCCCGGTAGACATCCTGTTTGCATCGAAAGATTGTTGTCTGCTTTCAGTAGAAAGAACAGCGTATTACTCTTAGTGAACACGACAGCTGAGTCTTTGGATTAGCCAGAGGAAGTGGATTGTTGTATATGTTAGTGGCTGGATCTAAAACCAGGTAATCAGGAGTGAAAATGGACTGTGTCTGGAGTTATCCTCCGTGGCTCTATGGGGAATTACTCAGGCGGTACCCAGCTGTTGCTTTGTCTTCTTTCTTTACCCTCTTAGCACCTTCACAACACTGCTAAACCTGGTCCCTAAAAAAGAAACAAAAAAACAACAAAACACAAGAACTTATCAGGCCAGGTATCTGTTTGGATTAGATGACCACTCCATTTCTCAGCTTTAAATTGGAGAGCTTCTACTTTTCTTTAAGCCAATCCAGATATTCCAAACAATTCCTTGGTTCTCCTTCTTTCCTACAACTATTTAAAGGGTCTATATTGTCATGAATATATTTTGCTTTTTGCAATCAGGTTTGTGACTTACATTAGTTATATTTATTTCCACTGATTATTGAGAACACAGCCAACAAGAATAATAATGGTCTTATTTCTAGATGCAAAACTTGGCCATCAGTGCATACTGTTATATGCGCTCAACACAAGAGCATTAATAGGAATCTCTTTAATTTGAATTTCAATTTATAAAGGAAATATTTAGGTTTTGGATTCATCCATAAAGGAGAAGGAAATCAGAAGTGATATTTTCCAAGAAATGTGGCCTTAGATGAGCGGTGATTTCAAATTGAATAATAAGGGCTGGTTATCCTCCCGCAGCAGTGTGTCGCAGTGAGCTTGTCACAGATATTTTTGATTTATGCCCAATATTGAAGTGTGGTCTGCGCTATGTTATTCCACGCCACAATGCAAAAGGGACAATCACTAACTAGCTGTGGGTTGAGATACAGCAGAGGGGGTGAGGAAGTGGGGGCAAGTTTGTCCGACAACAGAGGGACATGAGGGCAAAAAAGAGCGGGTCCAAGGTGGAAAAAGGGTCTCAGCGTTCTCGCACACCTCGCTCTTCTAGCTGGTCCATCTTCACAAGTCATTTTCCACAATGGTGGTCATACAAACGAAACAAGCCGGTAAGGTACCAAACAGGAAATACACATAGTGTAGAGCGGATGTAGATTTGACCAATCAGAGGCCTCCTGTCTGCGGCACTGTCTGCGGTCACCTACAATTTTGGACAGGTGGACTAGAGTGTCTGCGGAAGGGGCAGGGGCACATTCACGTTCACTGTGACACACACTCAGACCACCTGGTTTCTGAATATATATCAGCCTTTAGGGAGGCTAAAGATACCTTTTAAATTTTGTAAAATAGCCTTGATAAATGTAGTCAATAAACCGAATGAAGTGTGCACTAAAATGTGCTTAATTTCGTGAGTATGTTGAACATTATTAAGCTGTTAAACCTGTTCACAAAACTATCTCTGCACCTCTGGAGTAACAGGACGCTATATGCTATGCTCGGTCTGTGAGAAATCCCTCTTGGCATTGAAGCAACCAGTGAGAAAGAAGGGCCCTGATTGGATAACACGCAAAAATCTGTCACTTCCATTTAGGTTAAGCCTCTTATAGAGTCTATGAAGCTGGGGCGGTCAGTCCGGGGGTGGGTCATGAAGCTAGCTGCTCCCCTCTATCTGACACCTGGCAGATAGAGGGGAGGTTTTCTTCATCAAACTCAGACCAGAGAGGAAAAAGCAATCATTCAGTCAGAACAGTCGCATTCTGCTTAGCTCTTGTCGGCCACTGGCCGAAAACCCCTTTAAACCCGGGAAAAATCGGCTTTTAGTGGCAGTGGGAAGAGCTCATTGACTTGTATCTGTGTCCGTGTCAAAAAACTCAGCAAGCGACCCACGTTAAAATCGCCCTGGCAGATCTGATCAAGCCAAACGACTCTGTTTACATTCGATAAACATGGAGTAGCACTGCCTCAGCCGTATCCTGACCCACAGCGTATAACGCAGACCACGCTTCAAAATTGAGCATAAATCAAAAATGCCTGCGTCAAGCTCACTGCGACACACTGCTGCGGGGAGTATAACCAGCCCTTTAGACCCAGCTTTTTTTGCCAGAAGGGAGCCAAATGCAGATTGTCAGTGGCTCGACCCATGTTTCAAAAACACACGTTAAACCGCTATTTTCAGTGCGAAAGAGGCTATAGTTTGTGGAGTTGATTATTTCAGAGTGCTTCACAAGAGCTATTTTCACCTGTTGTAGAAATGTTGTTTTTATGTGTTTTATCATTTGTTAAAGCAGGACCTTATGTCCAGAGATGTGAAGTAACGAAGTACAAATACTTCGTTACTGTACTCAAGTAGATTTTTCTGATATTTTTACTTTACTTTACTACTTAATTTTATGACGACTTTTTACTTCTACTCCTTACATTTTTACACAGATATCTGTACTTTCTACTCCTTACATTTTAAAAAATTGGCTCATTACTTTAGTTTTGAATACTTTCAATAGAGTTACCGTTATTATTTTTCACGTCATCAATACCAAATTCAATCTAATTGGATGGGAATCTACGTTGCATTTGACGCACCACTACAAGATGAATCGACAGATTCGGCGGTATTCATTCGCGGCAAATCATTGCAGCTTGGTGGCGGTGGCGTTAGCATAGTAGCATGGACGACGAGATGATTGAAAATGAACACAACGGAGATCTAGTCCTATTGGCAGACATCCATTTAAAATGTAGGCAACGGCATGAAAAAAGTGGTTTCTACTTTTACTTTTATACTTTAAGTAAATTTACAAGCCTGTACTTTGTTACTTTTACTTGAGTAAAGAAGTTTAATCAGTACTTCCACTTTTACCAGAGTATTTTTTAACACAAGTATCTGTACTTTTACTCAAGTACAGAAAGTGAGTACTTTTGCCATCTCTGGTTATGTCTTCATTTAATTAACACAAGCCTGCCCTGTTTCAGATACTAATGGCGATCTTAAGACCTAGCTCGGGATGGACTGGTTTTTAACGCAGTAACAATTAGCTGGTTTTGCCTGAAAAATTACCTCTCACAACAAAAACTATCCATCAATTTTCATCACGCTTATCCCTGCTGGGGTCGCGAGGGTTGTTGGTACCTATCTCCAGCTGTCTACGGGAGAGAGGCGGGGTACAGCCTGGACAAGTTGCCAGTCCATTGCCGGGTAACACAGAGACAAACAGGACAACCAACCTTTCACGCTCACACTCACACTTAAGGAGAATTTAGAGAAGCCAACTAACCTAACAGTCATGTTTTTGGACTGTGGGAGGAAGCATGCTCATGGAGAACATGCAAACTCCATGTAGAAAGACCCGAGGCAGGGAATTGAACCTGGAACCTTCTTGCTGCAAGGCCATTGCTCCACCGAGCAGCCCGCACCAAAAATATTTAAAACAAAAATATATATATTTTCCAATTCAGATTTATTATTGCAATTTCTAATCCAGTTGCTACTAGGGTTGCTCTTTTAATCTCCTACTTTTCAGTGTTTCCCTTTTTCAAAACCACCATAATTAAAGTACTTCATGTTTAGTAGCTATGCAGTGCTTGTCCAGGTTTGACCTATCTCTAAAAAATTTTCTCGAATCTATTTGCTCAGATACTGAAAGAGAAAATTATGCAGATTTTTCTGGAAAAAAAAAATTTTTTTTCTTACCCGTCTGGCTAATGACTTTCTTCTGAAATATTTTTTAAGGCATATAATTAATTGTCTTCCTCCCTCTACTTCCCTCTACTTTTGTTTCTCACCTTGAATCAATATTGTTTTCAAAATGTATTTCTAGTGAAGAGACTGTAATCTGGTTGATTAGGAGACGTTCTTGTTTAACTCACTCAGTTTCAAAGTAGTGGATTTTGGAATTAGTTTTTCACTTTGAAGAGCAGTGACAAATGCGTTTTGATTTATTTAAGTTTCAGACTTTATAGATTATCTTTGTTCATTATATGACGAAATAAACACTTCATGATGCAGCTTGCTGATGGCCTTTGTCTAATGAAGTCATAGTCCATCAGACAGTTTGCTATGTTGATAGGTTAGTACAATGTTGGGGTCCAGGTTTAAGCCAGCCCTCAGCCGGGGTGAGACCACCTTTCCTCTCCCCTCTGTCTTCATGTGTCTCCTTCCCCCAAACTCAAAGGCAGCATGACAGATCACCTGCGCCGGGGGCCCGCTGCGTTCTTGCCCGGTGGTCCAGCCCCTTCTCATTAATGCCCAGCCTAGTGCGAGGGCTGCGTGGCAGCACAAGACAAATAACGCCAGCACTCAGCCATCACTTGTGCTGACAGAAATGCAGCCCACCGCACTATTTTGCCCTCTCAAGCTCCACTCCAAAACCTGCTCTTGTCCTTCAACCCCCACCCCAATATATTTGGTTTCCACCTGCACCTGTCTGCGCTGCTTCACCAAACTTTTAGGTGTTTTTGAGGGGGGCTGAGCAGGTTGATGTTGCTGTAGGGTAAGCTTTACACAGAAATCAATACCGGTTGATATACAGGCCCCGCTTAACAGCTCGCTTTGCATAAACATTGTTTTCGGTTTGACTTTATGGAGACATATTTGTTTTAAGCAGCCTGTTCTGTCAGGTGCTTCTTGACTCACTTGTGTGCCGGGAGGTCTGATTTGAACATCTTATTTCTGCATTTGTAAAAAGAGCAGTCTGTGTGTGTTCATGAGTGGGGGCAGAAGAGAGAGAGAGAAACACAAAGGCTAATCATTAAAGAGCCATTCAACCCTGTTCATTTAAGTGTGGGAATCAGCAGCCCCATTACTGTCAATGTGTAATTAGCTGATTAATAAACAGGGGGAGAGGCAGTGCTCCAGGAAGGCCTGTAATGATTGTTTTTAGAGAGCATCTCATAAGAGCTTATTAAGATGGTGAGGTGGTTCCATTCAACTTCCCATTATCACCCACAGTAAATGTATGTACTGTAATTCTCCCTCTGTCAGAGAATCGTTGTATTCTAATTTCTTTACTGACCTTGGTATAAAACTGCTTGATTGCAAGTGTTGCTATTTCTTCACTAGAGCGACAAATTTCTCAGTCTTCTTCTTAATTTATCATATAAGTACATAAAACAATGTTAATTTTATATTATATATAAGATATTATATTAGATTGTGTACAGTACATTATAGTCTTTCTCATAACCTCAATGTTTTTATTCATATTTTGTTAATTTGCTTCCATAGCCTTAAGTGTATTTAGGATATATATATTTTTTTGTTATATATCAAAACAAAGAAAGCAGCCCATCTTCAGGAAGTGGAAGAACGATGCTGGTTTTCTAGTTATTTTTTCAGTTCTTGTGATTAAATACTAAATTAAACTGACTCCAGAAATACCTAACTAATATAATAATATGTCTACACACAAAAGGAAACTTAGTAAAGAACTGATATTAAATGTGAACTTGATACACTTGGTGAGGTAAATGTGTTGCCTCTGTAAACTTGATATAATACATGTTAGGGGTGGGAATCACGATTCACATGCCACGATGTGATTCTATCACGATGCATCACGATACTTGAAATATTGCGATGCATTGCGATGTGTTGC
>NW_015150832.1:540039-566002 GCF_000732505.1 Cyprinodon variegatus
ACTGTTATTGGTGTAGACACACTGACAAAAAGATCTTAGCATTCATAAAACTTAAAATAACAAAATAAAGATAATCAGTGCCGTTTACATGGCCTCAGTGGTCCTTTAAACCAATGAAATGAAAACATTCAAATGTACAGTATGACATTTCCCCTTTTGCAAATTACGTGCATCATATCAATTTCGTTTTTACCGTCTTTGTTTTTAAAGCCTAAATGCGTCCAAGCATCTTACTTGAAATGTGATGGAACCGCGGGGCGAATTTTTATAGTGTCCTCCATGTTTTATTTCATATGACTCGTCGCAGTATCCCGCGGCCGGACATGCTTGTGACACAAAGCAGCGGGCGTCCAAAACACATCCGCAGCGACATCTGCTGGACTGGAAGTTGTATTCCACTTGGTTTGGCTGATGTGCGCCAACCATTCATGTATTTTATTTGTTCATTTTTTTAAATTAAGAATCGATACTAGGCGTCAAGAATCAATGCAGTAGATCACAAAAATTAGAATCGTGATGCATCGTCATGACGATTATTTTGCACACCCCTAATACATGTTCAGAATAAAAACATGGCAAAAAAAAAACCAAAACGTAATACAACATGCTTTTCAAAGCCCTGTACCATTTACCGTTTACCTATGGTAGGAGCACAGGAGTACTGAAAACAGAATAAAACAGCAATCTTCTTTGACTTAGTTAGAGCAGCACCTTCACATTAACTTTTACTACCCTGCTTGTTTATGCTTCAGGACTTTCTGATACAAATTCTCCCAAGAATGCTGCTGTGTGTAGTGTGCCAGGAAAGAAAAGGCATCGGAACTTGCAGAGTTGTATGCAAGTGGTGTGTTTTATCTTTAACATTCTGTGAAAGACATGATAGGATACAGAACTATTTGTGTGCACCAGGTCATTTTTTCAGGCCTGATTTCTCAGTGACTTGTCTTTGATTTTCCTTTCAGTAGAGCATCTTCTATGCTGTCATGGTTTGATACAAGGCAGGCAACAACGATGCCTGAAAAAGTCTAAAGAAAATGTTTAACAGACCTTTAGAAACCCTTGAAAATGACAAATAATGGCCAATTTAAAGGTTTCAGGAAAAATGTAAAAATTATTTGCAAAGTAGGCAGAATTAAGGTTGGTTTAAAACCAACATTGTCCAAAAATTTTTTAAAGATATATTTTAACTATTGTTGAAATAAAACCAGATTAGATCAAAATGATTTGCTGTGCCATGATATATTAAAGTATTTTATACATATACTTTAAAATAAGTATTGTACCTTAAATGCTATGAAATTATCCAAAACATGCTTGCTCCTCTTTTAGCCATGATGATCAGAGCACAACACAAACACTTCACAGAAATATTGCAATTTCATCAGATGCCTCGACGACCAGTTTAGTGCACAGAACAACAGTTAACTTAAATTTTGATATGATTTAATATTCATAAGGCTTTATTTATTTCAATTAGTTCTTCAGCTATAAATATTTTAATTTCATAGCTTTAACTTTACAATAAGTGTTTATTGACAATTTCCTCCAGGATAACTTATTAGGAGAGTGGTGGCCTAGAGGTTATGGCATTGCACTTGGAATCCAGAAGTTCTGAATTAAAGCCTCACTCCCACGGACTGCCACTCTGGGTCCCTGAGCAAGACCCTTAACCCCACACTGCTCCTCGGACGCCGCACATTGGCAGCCCACTGCTCCCCCAGGGGATGGGTTAAATGCAGAGAGTTCATTTCGT
Source organism: Cyprinodon variegatus (assembly GCF_000732505.1). Taxonomy (NCBI): domain Eukaryota; kingdom Metazoa; phylum Chordata; class Actinopteri; order Cyprinodontiformes; family Cyprinodontidae; genus Cyprinodon; species Cyprinodon variegatus. Next base: position 541,793 of record NW_015150832.1, read on the forward strand.
TGCTCTGTACTTGTGACAGTGTAATAATATGTAACAATAAAAAAAGTAACAACAATAAAATGTAACAATAAAAAAAATTATAATTTAAAATGCATTATTCTGATTTTTGATTTTGAAATTTTATCTTAATATGAAATTATATATTTTTCTCAGAAAAACGTATAATCCTGGTAAAAAGAAAGCATCCCAGGCTCAGGCATTAAAACTAATTAAATGATGTTAAGATGTTAGGTAATTATAAGTGCTTATTATAGTATTACATACATTGATTTTGATATTCTTTCCTTTTCTGACTCTTTCATACCTTTCTTTATCATGATGTCTCATTTGCATTTTGTGAGCTGTAGCATCTGAGCCACTGAAAATAAAGTGCAAATATGCTTAACAAAGCAGTGAAAGTCGCACAGGCTAAATTATTATTTATATGCTGAATTTGTATACAAAGCATTATTTTGCAACCAAGCAATCCTTTCTTATTACAAAGACATTGCTGTTGTTATTACAACTACTAGTTGATGTATTGTGCATGTTTGTTTCAAAATTATTTAAATCGAACCTTATGTACTAAACATAGCACAAAATTCAATATGTCAGTGTTTATTAAAAATAAAGTAGAAAAGTATGAAAAATTAGGCCCACTCCAAAACTTAGATATATTTAAACTCATTAAAAGCTCTTTAATTTCAAGAACATTTGCTGTTGTTAACCGTGACTGCATTGTCTCGTCCTGGCTCTGACCTTCACATTGGAGTTTTGTTGGTATGTGGTGCACCTTGCACATGCTAATGCACTCAAACTAATGTTCCCTGTCGTTTCTTTGTATCTGTCAAATATGAAAACTCCTGAATTTTGATCAAGCCCCTTTGACTATGTTTAACCCAGAGTGTTTGGGTTGGACCTCAGCAGCGGTTAGTCATCGTTCCCTCAAGAAATATTAATCAATTATCTTGCCCGCCGGATCAGTTTGGAGAAGAAGTCATCTGGAAAAAGGCACAAGCAGATATAAGGGAAAAGAACTAAAGCACATACCGGTGAATGCTGTAATGCCTAATCCTGTGAGACAGCCCACAGCCACAATGTCACTTCTAGTTGCCTTGTCCCCTGCTGTGGAGCTGCCTGGAAAATGTGGTGTGTGACTGCTGCTAACTTTTTTAGGTTAAAACCTGGAAAGGTTTATTTATCAAAACTTTATTTTAAAAATTAAAGGGATGCAGGTTAGGCAGTGCAATTGTTCTTTGTTCCTCAAAATAAGCACCGCTCTATTTCTAATGTTTCCAAACCAAATAGGGTAAAAGGTTAAAGAGAAGATGGCAGCGAGACATAGAGTATAAAGACTGGTGCTAAAAACATACAGTTTACATAACTTGTAAGGCTTAAAAAGCAAGAAAAAAAGAAAAGAAAATGGCCTTTTTAATATCCGTGTCCATGAGTCAAATGGGGCCAAATTGGATTTGACTCACATGAACAAAATCTCATTAATATTTAACTTATTAGAAGAGGATCGGCTTAGTTTTATGTCAACATATTCAAAGCAGTTATCCGTGAGTTTTTAACATTTTAATTCAAGTGGGACAAAGGGGAGATTTCTAAGGTGCATTTAAAAAACAGAATATCATCAAAATGTTAATTTATTTTGGTAATTCAAATAAAACCCATATCTCATTCAAATTCCTTACACAATAAATATGCAATCAAGCTTTTATAAACAAAAAAGTTTATTACATAACTCCACTTTCAGTTTATTACAGCCATATGATGACAATGCCTTGTTAATTCGCTCTAATTTTCTTTCCACGACTATCTAAAAGGTTGCTCAAAATTTGCATTGCATTTAGATGGACACACAGCTGTTGATACCATGCACAAGGAGAGTAAACAAAGAGTGACATTTATTTAGATCTAGAATTATGTTTTTAGAATTTTAAGTGGAAGAAAAAAGTTGGGCAAGTTACAGGTGTAACGTGAACCCAGTGACCAATTCTACCAATTCTACCGTTGGAGGGAGATCCACTGCAAACAACACAAGGAGATGGGGTACAACTTTTGCATCTCAGGTGTTAAGATACTGTCCATCAGAAATCAGAAAGGTCCAGAGCCTGAGGAGGAGCGGTGGGACATAAAATCCAATGTCATTGATAATTTGGGATACCCTGTCTTCTGTTAGTGTTGGTTCACTGCTTTTTATAAATTCTGAAGTCAGTATAGCTGTCTATCATGAATTTTTAATAAACTTTATCTTTTTGGTGAAAAGTTTTATGGAGATGCTGATTTTATCCTCCAGCAGGACATGCCACCTTCCCACACTCCTGAAGTAGTGAAAGCTGCTTTAGTGATCATGGTCTTATCGTGCTTGATAGGCTAGAAAACTGAACACCTGACCTAGCCTGGCATTTAAAATATTTTCTTGAATTAGTGTTAACATAGATTTTATGTTTCTGAGCTGCAGAAGTTTGTGTTCTTATTTGCTGTAAACCAAAATCATCAAAGTATACAGTTACACTTTGCACATTTTGAATCTATATGGACCACAGTTTTAAGCTTTTTTCTTTAATTGTTCAACTAAATTCAGTTAAATCTCACCTTTCATCGCTATTATTATTTACTAATGCATCCATATTTAATTGTTTTTTCATTTTGTAACATTATTTTTTCTGAATAACCTTTTTTTTTTATGTTCCTTGTCTGTCGTTACAGCTAACAACCCATTTCATAATGATCACCAGAACGAAGGAGCGAAAGAAGGTTCGTTCAGTAACCCACCAAACGAAGAAACAGTAGGACCGACTACACCCGGGTCTCCTACTTCTACTATGCCTGCGAGTTCATGTTTACTCCAGAGAAACCATGAGGACACTTGAAGAAAGTTTGAAAGACTCATCTAATCCTTAAAGCTATTGTGCCTGAGAATGAAATAACTACAACCCCTTTCTCCTCCACAAACTTTACAGTAAAGAATGAAAAAATACAAAGCACATCATTAGTCTTCAAATCAGAATGTTCCTGCTCGATTCAGCCATTCCAGGTAGTATATTAAGCATGACAAATGTTAATGCAATCAAGCCTTGTTAAGCCCTCCACCATCTCCTTAAGGAACATGGCAGCTTCAAGTGGGTCCTCGTTTGACTCAAGACTTTCCTGCTCTTCTTGTTTCCACACCGAGGCTCCAGGCCACCCGCCACTGCATAATCCAGTAATTATGTCCACTCCCATAGCACAGCACTTGTCAGCAGGAACTTTGAAAAGTGTAGCCAGTTGAGGCTCAATGGCCAGGGGGCGCCTGCTTCACTTTAAGGCAACTAACAATGGCTGTAGAGCAGCTAGCTCTGAGGCAGATGAACATCACAATGTTTAGCTGCCACATGCTGTTGGAGGGTTAAGAGAGGCGACCACCGCTGGCAAGCCACACAAAGTACAGGCCTCCTATTAGCATGGATTTGAAAAGCTACTGTTGCTACAAAGGTGCTCATTAGCACAACACAGAGGGAGCGTAGTCACGGTCCTCCGAGGGCCGCCTCTGTTCTCTTCAGGTTACCTTCTATATTCAAATATCCCCAAACAGATTTAAAGTTTAAGGCTGGCAGCATGTCTGTTTGAAAAATCAAATTTTTTCTTTGCAGCGCTGGCTGAGTTGCATTTAGAGCTTGATGGATTCCAGCAAAGAGGAACTGGAGATGGAAAGAAAGAGAGTTATATTTAGTATTTTCACAACCCCTTTGGCTATATAATATCCCAGTGCTATCACTATTTGGATGCATTTTAAAATATCAATGGCAGCATATGGAGTAAACCAAGGAAATAACAATAAAAAAGCAAATAAGTAGGATTTTAAGTTGATGAATATGCCTAAAAAGGATATAAAACACTTCAGTTTTTTTTATTAATTTTAGTGCAGTAGCATTATCTCACAGGACAAATGTAGAAACCTCTACCCTCTAATTTAAGTACATATATTCAGCAGGAAAAGCTGTGTCCAAACTTTGTGTTGCAGCTTTTAGCAACAGTCAGTTTCAAACATTTTAAAAAGTTGGATCGTACAGAAAGAGGGCTCTCTTGGATTTTCTCTGCACAATCTCTCCCATTCGATATAGAGTACTAAGCCGCCCTTCTGCTACTTTCTCTTTAGCCCAGGCTACAGGCTTTTCATCAGTCTCAGTACTAAGATAACATTCGAAAATTTTGATTTTGTGTCCAATTAATGATGTCTGTGTTGATATCCCTAAATTAGTAAGGTTTAAAGAAGTACTTAGACTCTGACTTGAAGACATTTTGCTCTTTGTTCAAAGAGCTTCGTCATTTTAGAGTCAGTGATTAAAACACCCTAAGCTGTTATGGAAAGCTCTGTGTTTATACTTTGAAGCTTTCTCTCCCTGGTACTTTCCATGAGAAGAGATCACTTGGGGCAAACGCTTTAAAATAATAAAAATAACGCTTTATAATGTACATGTATTTCATCTTAACATGGTTCTGAGCCCCGTTAAAAAGGAAAGAGGCCCACATCATCGCAGATGCTCTGCCATGATTCATTTGCCAAGAATTTTTTTTTCACGTATTTTATACCCAGATGAAGTGTTTGTTACTAAAATACAAAATCTTGGCATCATCTGACAAAATACATTGTTCTGGCCAAAATAAGTGAAGATGTGGTACTTACAAAAAAGGCCTTCTCACTGCATCCAATAACCAGATAGTAAATAAATAGGCTGTTATCTATTTTACAACATTTTAGTGTCTCAAAGAACATCCAAGAAATGGCTCCAAGACACGCGATCAAACAAGCAGAGTCGCTGTCTTTGCCTTACAACAGGCCACTTGGTCTCAGTTCAAATCTTCATTTTGAATCCCAGTTAAATTTAACCCATTTCATTATTTTTTTTTTTGTGATGGTCTAACAGACAAAGTCTCCCCAGAACAACACTTCACTGCTCTTCCATTAGTCCCCTCAATGTTGCATTCAGATACACAAAAAGGTAAAAAATAAAAGATTAGAGAAAAAAAAAAAAGAGTAATATGAGTCTCTGTGTAGAGCGCAGCACAGGCGCTAAAAGATATTGACATTTGTGAAATGTGATATTTATACCAAAAATAAACAAAGTCATGGATTACTGATATGGAGTTACTAAAAATAGTTTAAATCTAAAAAGCTCTCATTACATTTATTTTATATATTACAAAAGTATCTATGACACTGCCAATAAACACATTTTTCCCCTTTTTACATAGGAGAACTTAAATTTAAGGTTGAATTTTTCTTACATTTCCAGTGAGATAATTCTGCTGCAATAGTATCTAAATTGATTCTAAGGTATTAACCACATCTTTTCCTGGGTTACCAGCAAAGCTTCCAGTTACTGATGAATTGCTTGTCATAGATGCAAACAACTTATTTTCTAGAAGCAAGTCTAAGGGATTTGGTTTACTACATGCTTTTTTTTTTTAACAAAAGTAAATCACATTTTTAATCATAATAAAAATTTACCGATAAACACAACAGCTGCATGACATGTCTTCAGAAACTGTAAAGCATTTTTAAAGAGAAGAATTAATTGCATTTAATAAAATTAGATTTGCTAATTAATGTGAGTTATATGTCTGCAGTAGTGGATGTGAGAAGGATTTATGTGATCATGCTGGGGTGGGATGACATTTATAAATGCTGTGTGGGCACACTATTTTAAATGGATGTCTAGTGCAAGACATGCTGCATAGAAATCCGTCAGCGTTTAGATCTTTCTAACCCTCACAGCCACTTCTGGTTCCTTCCTTTTCACATCAACGATACAAGTCTGATATTTTTTCACGTTTTCCATTGCAGGAACAGGGGGCAAATCAAACTACCAGGGTAAACACTAATAATAGAAAACAGCCTTCATAGAAAGAACTTTGATCTATATGGAAAGTTTTACAAGTTAAAACCCTTCATAATCTGGATGATAAGCAAACGGAATTAGTTTTCTTTTTTAAAGCCACATTTAAAGGTTTTCACTCACGTTGAATATTGCAGCATTGACACATAACTGAATAAAAATCAACGTTTAGACAGAAGCCTTGATGTCCAATTTCAGTGTGAGCGGTAGATCAGGTAGACCTATCAAAACCACTTTTACATATACAAATTTAAACATGGTCAACCCTCCATAATTGTGTACAATCATGTTTGAAACTTTAAAGCTTTGAGCATTGATGAAAATGTATGAATTTCCTCTTCAATGTGATTTTGTTTTTGTATCGGAGGGTAACCCCTGTGATATAATCAACTCGGTTTGAAAGCCTTCTAGCAAAGTTGACTAGATCTCTCCCATCCCTTTCCTATACTCGCAGTGAATCAGTGCCCATTTCATTTGAAATTTGTGGCAGATGCAACTTTCCATAAGAGTAGTGATGATTCTGGTCAAGTTAAAATCTGTTGCAATGTAATCCTCAACCATTTTAGCTATATTCCTGAAAACAGGAGTTTTTGATTTCCTTTACTTTCACTCTTTTCCCTTCTCTTGTTAGTCTTTGGACTAGGAATCTGCAAAATCTGCTTTAGTTTGACCTTTTCATGGTGTTTGGAGCCTTTGCAAGTGAAGAAAAAATCTGGAATCAGTGCTGTGTTTGTACAGATTTTGCTGATTTTAATTACAAAAATGCAGCAGCAGAAGGAATGTCTTGGCATTAATGTACATAATTCATGTAAATGTTACAATTATGGCTATCAAGGCTGTTAGTTGTGTACTTAACTACAGTGGGGTCTAAAACATCACTAGGTCATCTGATTTTATGATAATAATTGCATGTATGCACTTTGGGTTAAAATACACAAAACTCTCATTCTATGATTTGATTTACAAAGCTGAACCAATAGATCAGAGTTCATCCAAAATTGCAACTTCCCCTCTTAGGTAAATTTTTTCTGGTGCAGATTTCAACCTAGGTAGTCTGATGTGGTATGTGTTTCCTGCATAGGAAAAAACAAAGTGGGCCAAATAATTATTTCTTAAAAAGGCCCCAGTTCCTGCAGCGGAAATGAGCAGTAGGTGCATCAGTTCTAAATGTAAATCAGTCAGCAGCAGGAAAAGAACACCTGCTATGGAATAATAAGCAATCAGCATAATGAGACCTCGCCCAGACCTTATACCTCAAAATTAATTTACAATGGCCTGGAAATAGGGGAATGGCATCTGTGGAGCTAGTCAATTGTTCTGTTACAGTTAAGGAATCCGGCAGGCTGGTTGCACTCATATTTCATCCCAGGTAAAGATTACCTGTCAGACCCATGGGAGATGTATTGATCTGTTTTCCTTTTTCTGGCAGCAATCACCTGACAAAGGCACCTAGGAGGTAAATGAATGAGTGATGCCTGGTTGGTCTGGCCCAGCCCGGCGGTTTCTGTTGTCCACTGATAGGTTTTAGAGCTCATGAGGAAGAGCAGCAACAATGCTGTCAAAAACTCTGCTGGAAACTCATCTATGTGTGTAGAGTAAAAGCTCTATGTGACACGGGTCGTAGGTCAAAGGAAAATTTGCTTTTTGGCTTCTTTCTTGTTAGCGGTGTTTGTTCCTACTATTTAGGCTAATGTGTACTCATCATAAAATTGTATGCAGAAAAATCCCTCTGGTTCCCTATAGTCGTTTCATGGTGTCAACTTTGTTCAAGTCCCTTTGGATTTTAGACAAAATTCAGTTGGGTTAAACAGGCTTTGAAAGAGAACATCCAAGCTGGTGTGGATTCATTTTTCCCCTCTTTCTAGTAATTCTTTTTCTCATTATACTATTGTTTCTTGGCAGCTAATGTAGTTATTTGTAATTATATACTTGCCTTGTTAGATAAAATGTATGTATTATCACTGAATTAATGTATCTAAGCTGTTTGCAATGTACACAAAATGTCTTGTGTTTATGATGTGATCATTTTACACCTAAAAAATGAGGATTTAGGTACAAGGTCATTAAATGTTTTAATGGAATTACAGGATAGATTGCATTGGAGATACATTACTTAATACTCTTTTATGCCATTACAGGGATTTAAGAAAATCTTTGTGATATCAGGGCTCCAAGGCAGCTATCACTTTTGAAAAGTTGTGCAAATTGCATCTTATCTCTTAAGGCTGCTATCTTTATGGAGGTATGCCTAATTGCTTTGCAAACGATCTAAAGAGGATTACTAATCCTTCAGAGAGCACCTGCGCCCTATTACTACACCTAAAAGACATTTTACAATTGTAGAAGTCAGTATTGACCAATTTATGTAGTTGCTGCCTTCCTGGTTTCATCACATAGATCAAATGGAGAACAATTGAATTTGTTGGTTCCATAATCATCAGTGAACTTTGTACAGCCATATAAAATTGTTTTGAAAGGTTCTAGTTAAAACAAAGTTATTCGTGTATTTTAAATGTTTTGGAAGCTTGACAGCTTCAGAAGTGTTATGATTTATTGTATAATAAATGTCAGTATTTATGAATTTTTAAATGCATTGAATTTGTGTGTAATAAATTAGTTTTGGTGATGTGAAGGGTTTGGAATGATGATTAATGTTTTGTTAATTTGATCAGTGACATAAATATGTTTTTCGAACTGTGTAAATAGCTACATGGTTGTGTATGAAACACGCTCAACAAAGTGCAAAATTATTTTTAGCTTTTTGACCCTTTCATATTTTATTACAAAGGGGATTTATGCAACCAAAAGCTGTGCATATGAAGTGAACAGGTATACATATGCTGGTCATAGTACTACTTAGTAGAACAAGTTTTTGCTTAAATACAATGCAGTTTTTAAGGCTTGCAAATGGTCCTTTAACTAGCCCATTCAAGCAAATTCAGTTCGATTGGGCCATTCCAATATAGCTCTGACTTTGTTAGAGATACTGCATCAAATTTGATGAGTAATCTAATCTATTTACATACCACCTTTCAATGATTAAATTCAAAAGTGAAGTGTTTATTAAAGGAAGAATACATTTGGAAACCTAATGGGGAAAAAAAGCAAAATACAAAGAACTACAGACATTTTTAAAAGATCTTAAGAAAACAAGTGTGAAAAAGAATGTATTTAGCTGGATAAGATAAGATAAGATAAGATGAGCTTTACTGATCTCACAGCGGAGAAATTCACTCGTCACATTTTGGCATAGAAGTTAAAGAAGGTGCAAACAAGGAGGAAAAAGGTGCATTAAGAATAAACAATATATATACAGTATATACAGTATATCAAGATAAATAAGGATTAAGGTGCAAGTGTACATGTATCGCACACAATGAAAAAAACAAAATAAAAATAAGAAATAAAAAATAAAAATATGTACAATCCAGATAGCTTATATACAGGTGGATTTACTTTAACGTTAAAGTGTAGTAGGTGAGGAACAATGGTGAGGTAGTGGTATTACTATTCTATTAACATAAATTGCAAATTCAGCATATTGCACAGAATATTTCACAGTCAATAAATTAAAAAAACTATAAAAAAACTATAATGGTTATGAAATAAACCAGGAATTAAAACAACTAAAAAAAAATAAATGAAAAGACAACCTATACAGTCCAAAGTCTGCAGTTTGAAAGTAAACAAGAAAAAAGAAAAGTATATCTGGGCAGACCAGTGGGCTTGAGTTGAACGATTTGTTTTTTACAGTTTAATAATATAGGAAGGATCTTGAGTGTGCAGAGCCCTGAAAGCAACAAAGGATTCAAAATGAACAGCCAACTGGTGTAGAAACGTTGACACGCAAGTATTTGAGCCCAATCTCCTTGTTTCAGTTAAGATTCTTCTGCAGTTTTGGGCTGACTGAAGGAAATCGAGCACTTTTGCATAAATCACTATCTCATGGTCCTGTTTGACACCTTCTTTCTTAGTTTGGCAATATTTAGCTCGTTCTTTAAAGTAACTTTAAGATCACATATATAAAAAAAAGATTCCTTTTGTCTGACTTGACTGTAGAACTAAAATGATTAGTTTGTTGATTGATCAGGGGAGGCAAGCCATCTATTGCAATAATTAGATGCTTGATCTTAACTAAATTAACTTTTCAGTCAGTCCTTCACTCTTTTAACTCGAGTAATTGTGACAGTATAGAGCAGTACGGAGCAGTATAGATTGTTACCTGCATAAATGGGATCAAAGATATTCTTTATTTCTTCTAATTTTTATAGATTAGATTGGCAGAAAACTTTAAAACAACTCCAGAGAGTTGAGATGGTGTAATCAGCATTGCCAAAGGCTGCTGAAAGGTCTAATAATTCTAAACCTGTAAATTTGTCAGTGTTGACTAAAATCATGTATATTTTTAAAACAGTTCCTACTGAATGTGTTTAATAAAAACCTGATTTGTGTTCCAGAAACAGTTTGTGTTGTATTAAAGCAGTTTGCTAGAGCATGTTCTGCTGTAAGGAGATACTCCACTGTAATCTCAGTGTTCAGGTTTCCAATCCACTCTGACTAGTAACATAACATCCCCACATCATGATGCTTCTGCCACCATGATTTACAGCGGGTATGGTGTGTTCACGTCAAGCATTGGCAGGGCAGAGATTCTCACAGTAGGATTAGTCTGCGTAAGCATTACAGTATTTAGAAATATACATCATTTCAACAACAATGTATAACATAATCTAATTTCTTTTCATATCTCCCTGTTTTATCTCCGCCACATAATTAAAAACCCTCAATTAAAGATAGATTTTTTAGCTGTGGTTCTAAAAGAAGTTTCTCAGATAAGTGACTGTGGTCTTGGCGAATACAAATCTTGGCTCGTGGCTGCAGTGAGGCTGACAGAGAAAATACTCAACTCGGCCGCTGGAGATTATCAGTCGATTCCTTGCTGTTAATCTTCCAGCTGAATGCTGAGGACCGCAGTAGTCACTTTGCCTTGTGTTGAGAGTCAGGAGCAATTCTCTCCGCTCGCTGGTGGTCCACAGTTACAAATCACATCATCAACTGTCTGAGCACCCAGAGCCACCTCTTCTCTACCAGATTAATGGTGAAATGGAGGAAAAATCAATGACTTCCTCTCGTCAGAAAGAGCCAGCTCTGTCATGTTTGGTAGTTTGATGTTGGACTCTCTCGCTTTCCTTACACTGCTTGAAATTGAAAGCTCAGTATGAACAAACTGGCAGACACGGATGCTTTTGAGTTGATACAATGACCGATTTCAGTCTATTGCCATACTGGTGAGGTCTGAAAACACTTTCATGGCACTGAAGAAGATTAGAGTGATTGGGCTGAGCAGGTTGAGTTCCTAGTAAATGATGGTTAGTCTTCAAACTGTCTCAAAGCCTTCTGTGTAGGTGACCCTGTGAGTAACAGCAATCAGTTTTCTCACGTGCCCCCTGCCATCATTTAATCCTTATCATCACTGTGACACGCTGCAACTTCATAGCAAGGTGTCCGTTCGCCGCTTCCTGCAAAACGAGCAAGCATCACTGAGCTTTTTCACTCTGACACATTTTCTCCCCTTAATGGGAAATTCAAATATCACATATCAGCTGAATGCAATATTCACTTAGTGGGAGATAACGCTCTGCCTGATGTGTCTCATGTATCCGGTTGAGAATAGAGCCAGACCCGGTCTGCGACACTAGATCCGACTGTGAAACCGGCTCTATATATTCTGACAGGAGCTCTCGAGGAGCTTGTTCGTTCGCTCTGTGCTTTATTGGCTTGCGTGTTGGTCGTCTTGTATTCCCCTGTGTATTTGAGGGGGAGCAGATTCCAGGGCTTGTCCTGCTGCCTCTCTCCGAGCCTTCAGAGCTGAGCCATTCCTTTTCATTTCTGCTGGCATTCTAATCAGAGCATTATGAGCTTCAGCGGGTGAAGTACGCAGAAAGTTGTGTTTTCTGACAGCCAATAAAAACCTTATAATCTCCCTGATTCAAGTGGCCCATTTAGAAAAAAATACTAACTAGCACTATCACTCACACAGCCTCCCTCACCATTTCTTTAATGCCCTTTTTTATTTAATATATAGCCCATGAAAAATGAGAGACTCCCGCTATGCTGTGTAGATATTTTGCTGCTGATGATGCGAGACGAATTTCCATCACAGCTTTGTTTCCAGCGGGTGAGCGGATAATCTTTTACAGTGCAGGGAGGGAGGGGACCGCTCCCATCAATCTCCAGGGCTTATAGCTGCTGCATGGTTGCCTTGCTTTACCAAAACGCCTGCAAAGCAACACAACTATGACCCAAAAAGGGTCAGCGATGCTACACGGTAAGCTCCAAGACCCTCCTTAACCCCGAGAACAATGCTTCTCCGCTGTTCCATTTGTCCTGTCATTGTTATTATGTCATTTTTCTAACTAGGCTGTCACATCTGAGAGAGCAGCATTGCTTTTTGGCTGACAGCCTTCGGAAACTATGTTTTCAGATTTAGCTGTTCCTTTTGTCAAGAGGTTTCATCTGTCTTCCTGCTTCTCAGTCCTGTGCACTCTGTGTTGCTAAGCAAAAAGGTCTTGCTTGTACGTGGGGCATCCTGCCCAGGCAGCCTCTGGAGAGGGGCCCCTGGTGGCCCCCGTGCTGGTATATTGGCTTTCTGGCAGGCATCCTGCACGCTTCTCTCCGCACCCCACTGCCCTGACAATCGTTCGCCATACAGCTACCCCCCTCAGAGACGATGACGCTCTGATTGACAATAATGGGAAGTGGCAGAATCAATGGGAGACAAGAAAGGGGTGTGCGTGAAATTCTCCAGGAGCTTCTAGTCACAGACCAGGAGATTTGGCAACACTCACCTGTCATCCCCATAGTACCAGCATTAGAGGCTATGACAGCAGGAGCTGATGGAGAGAAAGACACTGCTGTCTTCATCTCTGTCCTGACAGTCCAGCCGTGGTGCGTCTTTTGAACTTTAGTTACAATTAAACCCCTAAATATTCCTATACTTAATTAATGAATCTCTGTGTAATTTTTGACAAACATATTTGTTTAATTCAAAATGTATTAAAGGATTTTTCAGGACAATATACAGCACTTGGTGTGCATCAATGTGCCATCTGAATTGCCTTTCCCTTAAACTCAGCTATGTAATTCGAGAGGGTCACATCTGGTCACTCAATGAGTAATGGGAGCTACAGCGCCACTTTGCAGCAGTTGAGCTTCTCTTAAACACAAAAACTAACTAAGCTAAAACTTAAAACAGATAAGATACTTAAGCCCAGCATACAGTGTGTGTTTGGTCAATTCTGAGACAATTTTCCAGTCGTGCGACAAGTTTGGGGATTGGGCTGACTCTTGGCCAAATCATGTGTCATGCATCATGCTGTATACAAGGGGGTCACGAGAGGCGATTGGCACCTCATAACTAGCTCCTGATCAGAAATTGTGGGTCTCAAGTAAATTAAACCTGTTTGGTATTTTTGTTGCGCCTCACCAGTAAATCGCATGTTGAAGCTCTGATACAACCAGCCGAGAACTCTTTCCTCAGAGATTTTCCTATTATTCATGGCAAAGCAAAAAGGAAGTTTCTTCTTCTTCTATTACTAGCCACTTCTATTCTCTGTGTTTGATGTCAGGATTGTTCAGTCTTTGAGGATGTACTGTGTGAATAGTCAGATTGCATCTGAGCATTGCTTTGTATATTGTGAGGACACACATCGCAAGTTTGAACTTTTGAACTGATTTTGAAAGCGATTGATTCATACATTTTGATTTGGGGCTGAGAAAAAAAATTGCAAATGTTGCACAGTGTATCCCAGACTTTACCTGATCAGACATATTTCTGGCTCCCCCGATGTTTAATATAGAGGGCTAAATGTGGCTTAGAATTTACAGTGTGCTTGTCCAAGGTGATCTGCGATCAAATTCCAAACGACAGAGCAGACTGTTTAAATGTAGCAACAGTGAAGTGTCTCCAGTGGCCTTTAATGTGTGACCTGGCGAGCCAGAATACTATTGTCTAGCCCTCAGGTTTAGTTCTACATGTTGTTAAACTGGAACAGCTCCTACTAAATGTGTTTAAGGAAATTTGGGATTTTCAGCAGAACCTTTTGAGCTGATTGGGTGAAGTAACATCTACTTCCAGGCTACCAAGGTTTAGTTGTACCCATTATGGTAACAAGTGCAATATCAGCAGATGCTATGAGACCCACAACAACTTTTATGCACTTTCTGTTCCTCTTTTAAAGATAAAAGGCCTGGTGGTGCCAGTGTATGGCAGTCTCGTTTCTGTCAGTGAGCCCCATGGCAGCTGTGGCTACAATGTAGCTTGCCACCATCAGTCCGTTAGTGTGTGTGTGCATGGCTGAATGATGGAATCAATTGTAAAGTGCCTTGGTTAAGTGTCCTGACTTGAAAAAGCGCTATATAAGTACAGGCCAAGTCATGCCAGGCCCTGATTCCTGCATGATTTACAGAAAAAGAAAAAAAAATCTTAAAATAAAGAAGGCTAAAGATGTCAAATTTTAAAAGATCATGCTCCATCCAAACAACTTCAGGGACACACAGGAAGAAGAATTTATTTTTACCATATCTTGGTTGCAAAGTCATTTTTATGGATCTGAGACTCTACAAAATTATTGTGGGAGACATTTCACACAAATCAAGGAGGGTGACTAGATGTGGGGTAGTGCTGCATTATTAAGTTCTGTCCAACAATTCTAATTGTGGTACAGAAGTGAAAAATGTGGGACAGAAGTGAAAATGTCCTGCATTTGACTGGGTCATATTAGAAAAACACAAAACAAGACTGTTCAATACCACAATATCTCCACAATTTACTATGCTCTTTAAACAAAGGTATGCTAAGACCTGCATTATTGTGAATGAAACCCTCCTTTTCAAATTGTCCAAAAACAGCAAAGTGTATGTATATGTGGGTGTGGTCTGTGCCTCTGCGATGTAAGCATTGGGCACTTGTTTATATGGAATGAAAACCATCAAGATATTAAAATCTTTTGTGAGGGACTGCCATCTCTTTTTCACTTTTGTCATTTTCAGATTAGATAAAGTTTAAACCAAAGTAACACTTTATAGATTATAGCTATTTTTTTAACGATTAAATTGCCTTAAAAAAAACATATGGATGAGTGGAAAAATGCCTTTGCCCATATTAGGCTTTTTGTTTAGATGAACATGTGTGAACACATGCTGGCCTAGTGGTTATAGCAGTGCACTTGTGCTCTGAGAAGGTTGAAAGTACCGGTTTGATCCCCACATCCTACACTTTCTTAGCAAAACCCTTAACCCCTGATTGCTCCCCGGGTGCCACACAATGGCAGCCCACTGCTCCCCAAGGGGATGGGTCAAAATACAGAGAACAAATTTCCACTATCGTGGGACAAAGAAGGGATTTACATATAACTGTAATTAATGAGAGGCAGGTCTGGTAAGATATTTAAACAGTGTTTAAAAATGTGATCTAATTATACGTAAGTCAAATGCACTCCTGATCCTCATCAGTGCTTTGGTATGTGCGTCAGCATGTGTGTAAGTATTTTGTGGCAGCGGATGGAGGGCAGATGTCATGACAGAGGGGGCACTCTATTCCCTAATTGATCAGCAAAAGATGCACATGAAGAAGACGTTAAAGCAAAATGAAGTCATAAAAGTGGATTGAGACATTTATTAAGTCAGACGAAAAGCCCTCAGAAACATTGAGATTGTTTATTGATTTTTGTGTTTTGGCTGGCTGCGCAGCAGTAATCACTCGCCCTGCTGTTGCTGCGTAGCGAAGTTGGAAGAGGCTTGAGCACAGCTGAATGCTCAGGTGAGGGAGCTTACTTCCTCCTAAAAGAGAGGAGTTTAACCACCAGAACTCTATTATTTTCCATAATTTAGATAAAGATTCTGACTCAATGCACTGTCAGTCAGGAGCTACAAATACCAGCTGCTTCTGGTGGAGTGTTTCTAAAACGCCACCAGGCACTAAAACCAGTGTATCCCCAGAGCTTTTCATTCACATAGCAATCAAAATTCTCAAATGTAAGACATAGAGAACATAACAGATGGAATTTATCTCTCCCATTATATGGATTGTGGGTTTGAAAATGAATTTTATTTTATAAATAACCTCCAAAATGTTATATATTACAGTCAAACACAACATCTTTATGTTGAGTTGAAAACGTTCTAAAACATATATTTATGCATTGATCACAATTTCTTTTTTAGTGATTCCTGATCTACATGTTTTACAAATCTTTAACGCAATGATTCTGACTTTTCTTTGTAGTTGCACTCACACCTACGAGTGTTAGTAATGCCATTGTATAGTGCTCTCCCTTATTGAATAAATTCATAGGCTTCCAGCTGCCCAATTACCAGTCAAGGCTGATCAAGCCTTAAAAATTCCACTCTGGTTTCCAGTGGGGTTCACTCTGAAAAAATGTAAGGGCTTGACATTTTTTTTGTTTTTTTCAGAACTTAAAAATTAGTGATACAAATTGTTGGCTACATGAGGGATTGTCTGATAATTGCCCGAGTAATTTGCCAGTCTATATAATATATAATATTTTTATCAACTCACATCACAGCTCTTTCATTTCTTTTCTAGGTGAAGACATAAAATTGATTTCATGTTTCATGGCTGTCCCGCCTCGCACACGTACGTGTGTAGGTGTGTGTGTGCGTGTTCATGTGCGAACGTGGTGTTGATGAGTGTTAGGTAGAGTTCAACCATACTGGTGACATCAATCTGCCTGTTCTTTATTAGACGGAGCACTGAGGTGTAACTGACTGCATTGTCCACAGATGGACTGGGGCCCATAGCACACAGGACCCTGGTCAGCTTCCTTGACAATACAATCAATAACCACACACTCATTACAGGAGCCATTCCTGCCTCCTCCTGGTCTACCTACCCCATAGAGTCGTCTACCATGGTAAATTCTCTTCCTCATTTTTGATTTTCATTTAAACAAAAAATATTTTTTTTCTCTACATTTTTGTGTATGTATGAAGAATCTTGTTTTAACGTGACAAAAAAAAAATCTGCAAAGGGTAAAGGGACACCTAACAGTCCCAGCCGAGGCTCTTTTGCTGCAGTATTCGGGGCCGGACAGTCGTGGATGACAGTGATCCAGCATTGAGCCTAGGGCCTATAAATGGTAATGCCCTCCACTTGCCTTCCTCATAAAGCATAATAAAAGAAGGTTATAAATCCAGCCAATTAGCTGTGTCTATCAGTCGCCTTAATTGGAGTGTCATGACTGGCTAAGGGATGACCTTGTGTGCCAGAGAACCAAGACAGACGAGGGGGCCAGAGGGGACATCTGAGTGGAAGTGGCCGACTTGGGCTTCTTTAAATCAACTGAATCCAGCAGGCCATGCTGCAGTTAAGGGCCAGGTCATTTGGTGGTAAAACGTTTATGCTGATGTTTGAATTTAAAGTCTCTTGGGTAGATGTGATTATGGGAGTAATATGGCAGCAGATTCCTTATATTGGGCAATGCAGGTGCTTAGACTTCAGTAAAATCCTCCCTCTGTCCTCCTGCGTACCTGGCCAACATGCCGGTCCTCTCAACACTTTGCTCAACCGCTCTCTGTGGCCACTCAAACCTGAAACCTTGACTTCCTCTCTGGCTTTGAGCATCCAATATCTCATGACACCGCTCTGTCCCTCAGAAAACACTGAACCCGTTTGTTCATGTGAAGATGTCAATGTTCTCAACCCTTTGCCTCAGGATTAGATGGTAAAGAGCAGTTAACCCACCAGCTGACAGGGAAAAGTTTTCTACCGCTCACTGAGAGCTGTCGACAGTTGCTTCCTTTCTCTCTGACTGGCTGGAGATAATTCAGTCAACACACTTTGAACTGCAGATAAGGGAGGAAGAGGATGATCCAAGGGACAGGATAGGGGGGAAAAAAGTGGAAGGGTACAGGTGAGGTGGAGTGCATAGTGCAGGTGTATGGGAACAGAGGAAGGCCAAGTAAGATAAAGACTGAATCACATACAGTCATCTTATATTCACCTCGTTTTATTCTTGCTGTCAATAGCTGCTATTTTAGGCTATTTTTATTACAACTATGGGTGTGTTTAAAACAATTTATTAGAAAAGGGTAAAGTGAGGTAAAATTCATTACATAGTAATATATTTCAGGTGTAGATTTCACTTCATTTGGATGATTTCAGTTTCTTGCACAAATTAGAATATAACATGAGAACAATAAAAAAAGTATTTAAGACAAAAAATGTTTTATTTGCAGAATCATGTAAAAAAATCTCAATTTGACAAAAGGAAGAAAAGAAAAAAAGAAGCTTGCTGTGAATAAATGGAAGATTAAGTGGAAGAGAAAATAGTGGTAGAAAGATAAGATGGTGCACAACTTGGTACACATACTTATACACTTATGGGATGGACAAGGTTTGCATTGCAACAGGAGGGACACATCACACAGATGATTCCAGGATATGAAGTTTAATTTAATTTGTGGCTTGTCAGTTTATAATTTAAGACATCTAACACCTCCTACCCTGAGTGTAGCTGGAATGTGTTACTCAGCTAAATCCCTTTTAAAATAAAAATAAATTCTGCATTTTATCTGCAAATTGAGGTCCCAGAGTCTGGAGGAGGAAGACTGGAAAAGCTGGAGGTCCAGTATGAGGTTTTTGGAGCAACGTCATCTGCTGCTGGTCTACTTTGTTGAAAAGGTTAAATTTTGAGTATACCAAGCCTCCCTACTCCTGACAAGCTTTACAAAGATGCTGTTTTCTTTTTTTTTTATTGAAGGACTCAGCACCTGCCCAAGCTGGCAAAGGGAGCAAAACCTTGTTTAATCACCACAGAATCACGGCATTTCATTGACAAACAAATGTACCCCACCTAGATCAGTAAGTAGATGTAAAATACTAGACTCAAAATGTTGACAAGCTAAAGGTTAAGGAAAATTAAGATTAAGGAAAACAAAATAAAGGCATCTGACAAATATTCGTAAGAACATCAGAAGGGATAAAGGCTATGTCCACTACATTGCTGTGCTTTTAAGTAGACCAGATTTTCTATTGGAGTTATAGAGTCCTAAAATAAAACAAAAAACAAAATTAGGCTTTCATGAGCTATAAGTGATTCTCATTAAAATTAACAGAGCAGCTGAAATATACCACTTTGCGACATTTGAAGTGAATCATGTATGCAATAACATCTGAGTTATTGATATTAACTGGGTTTTAATCATAAACTTATAGATCAATATGCACCTGTATTTTCATTAAATACCCACAAACCCTCCACCTCTTGATTTGTCTTGACCGAGTCCTGCCCCTGCTCCTCCTGTTCCTTCCTGTTTGGGCTGTTATGAGTGTGAAAAGATGAGGGAGAGGAAATTAATTTCCAATAAATGCCTCACAGTGTAGCTTTTGTTTTGTGTCAGGCACGTGGGTTTGCATACCTGCCAGGTGTTGTGTGGCACCCACCCCCTGGTCTCCATGCTCTGTGCCAGGGTGCGTGATGAAAGGCCTCGGGTGGCCCATCAAAGGCCCCATTGAGCTACGGCTATGAGTAGGACAAGAAGGCCTCAGTCTGTACTGTGGAAATTTGACACTGTCCGACAGGAGTTCCACACAGCCCACTCAGGGTGCTGCTGACAGCCCCACTCGTAGGGAGATCAGGCGCTCTTGTGTGCACTTCTACTTAGTCACTGCCAGCTGATTCGAAGCAAAGAGGGGGGGCTGTAGGAACATGATTGTACAGACAAGCGGATACATTTCATTTACATTTAACAAAGCTAGAGTAGTGTGATATTAGGAAAAAAATGCTTTGCAGCATTATTGACTGTTGTAATAAAAAAATATAATTTAAGACTCCCTAATTTTCTTATGTCATAAATGTGTTGTTCTACGTGTGTAAAAAGTCTCCCAATCTTTTAAAATTGCACTTTGGTAATAGAATAAAATTTGGATTCCCATATTTCTTGTGCTTCCGTTTTTTCTGGTGGTGTCCAACAGTCTGTTGTCATGCACCTGTCTTCAGCATCGGCCCACCCCCTACTGCTCTAGCAGGATAAAAGCCAACAGCAACCCAATGAGTTGTTGCCTGCTCAGCAGCCATATTTAGCACATTTTCACATCCCTCTAGAGACTTTATTTGCAAAAAAGTGATTAGCCACATAACTGGCTACTTTTTCTGTCTTGTTGAAGACTTTGGTGACAACACATTGAGCAGCGATTCCTCTAAGTTTACCATCTTCTACGAACAGTTAGTGAGCAACCGTAGTCCATGTCTGCAGACAGGAAGCAGGACGACTCTCCTCTGTTTTCCCAATGAACCGACAAAGATTGGTTGAAAAGACATAGAATAGGTGACGACATCTACATTTGGTTGAAAAGTGAAGGTAAAAAATTGAAAACCCAGTTTTCATCGTCTGCTATTGGACTAACGTGGGACAAACTCTGACCAAACAAAAAAAAGCCTAATTTTCAACAACTATTTCTGGACTGGATAAAGGCTATGATGGCCCAACCAGATTTAGCCTGAAAAAACATCTAAATGACATCTGGTGTTTGGGAGAAGCTTCCACAGATCTCCCTGTATCAAAACCCAGAAAGGAAATATAATATTTAACTGTTTCAGTGAAATGGAATAGCGCATAGGTTTGGTTTTAGTAGCCTTAGGATACACTCCCCTATAGCGTCTTTGCATTACTTTGGAGATTTACCTTTACATTCTTACTTGTGTTTTTAATTTTTCAAATTTGCATGGGTTATTTCTGTGAAGTTAAAAACTGAGAAAACAATATTGAATTTTTTTTGCTTATTTTTCTCATCATAACATACTCCATCAGTCATCAAAACCCTTAGCATTGGAGTCACCTGTGTGGAAAAGTCCACCCATCTTGCTACATATAATTTGAGTGCTTTGAATGTAAATGCATGGCTCCATAAAACAATGAATCCCCTCGGCCCTTTCTAAATACAAAACTGCTCTCAGTGACACTGCCTTCTGATGCACTTAAGACTCAAATAAATAAAATGCATTGTTTCTTTTTCCCTTTGGCAAACATTTTACGTTTGACTTCTAAACTGTACTAACAAACATTTTAATGCAGTTTTTTTTTTTTTTTCATTTTCATTCTTAACTCATTGTGTTTAAGGCCAAAATGTGATATTTATCAGGAATTTACTCAAGTCCAACATGCTAACTTAAATCAATTTAAGGTAAGATTTCCCGAAACCTTAATAAAGAAGCATTTGAAAAGGCTACATTTGTCAGTTAATAGCTAATAAAATAAATATTTCACATTCAACATTTTATCTGTCTTTATTTATATAATTTGTGTCATGATTGTGCACTTTGTGGATTTCTGTTTATTTCTTTTTAGGTTCTTAGTTACACTTTGATTTATGTTATTCTGTTTTTTTCTTGATCATTGGTTTCTTTTCCATTTTGTTTTTTATTTAAGCTGTGTTTTATTTTTTTAAGTTAATCTACAGTATGTTGCCCCCTTGTGCCACTCTCCTTTCCCTTAACTCCTTCTAGTTACTTCTGTCAACACCTGCTCCCTATCAGCTAATTAGTCCTCCCATTGTTTCTGTCTCCCATATATACACCTCCTGTTCAGCAACTCTTTGCTGCATCCTTGTCATTATTTTTCAGCTTTTTGGTTCTTGAGATTTTTCATCTCTCAGTTCTGGACTAAGTTTTAAAAAAAACATTTTTTTTATTAAACTTTGCAAGCAGCAATAAGTGCCTCTACGACTCTACATTTGGGTCCTCTTAAAAAACCCCACACAACCTGACACACTAAGGCTTTAAAACAAAAAAACATGTGCTAGCAAAAATGCCTCAATTATCCATGGTCTATACCCACTTATTTGTGCAGGGTCAATAAATTTTTTTTTTCATAAAGAAGGGGCGTTTTTTTTTCATCATTCATGATTTTAAAATGCAAGGTTGATCTTTTTACTTAACTTTACCCTGTCTTTCTTAGAAACATCCAAGTTTTACTACTACTGTATAAGATTGCCACCTTAAGGAATTCAGACTATTTAACATTTCTTAAATCAATACATATACAGAAACTTGCTTAGAGCATTAAAAATCGTATACTCTAGTTAACTGAGTTTACAATAATTCAGAAAATAAAAAATGTGAATTTTGATATTAATACTGTCTAACCCTGATTTTTTAAGGTTCTTTATGCAACTTCAAAGGTTGACCTCTCTCCTATTTGGCTTGGATGATTTGAAATGCACTGTGTCATTTACCTGTGATGTATGCATTCCTTTTATATTGCAAAAACTGCAATGTTTATATTACATTTTTTGTATAAAAATAATACATATATATGATATTTTCTAGAAGAAATACAGTTAATAATCAGAATTGGAGCTGTTGCAGCACACAATTCATTCAAAGCAAATCAAAGGAATATGGGAACAAAAACAAGTATTCATACTTAAATATTTATATAAATGTTTACTGAATAGATATTTTTTACCTTGTTTATTTTACATCATACATTTTTTTCTCTATTTTTCTTTTTATACCACCCTGGGATTCAAGCTTTGAACCTTTAAAAATAACACCCTTAAATAATAGTGTCTGTTTTTGTTGACACCCTGGTTGAGGTTTGTTGCTCTGTAATATATTGCATTAGCAGAGCAGGGTTGTCTCTGCTCTGCACCTGTACAGCCATTCAGGCTGAAGTCTATAAATCCCTGCAGAAAGAAATCAGGGAGCGGCTCACTGGACCTCGCCTTCCTGACACATTAAACCCCATGAACTCTAATCTACGTATTTTTGTTAATCCATATAAGGTTAGTCTTTACATAGGTGAACAGTCTGATGGCGGATGCTTTGAGTTTGCTCTCCTTAGATCCCACCACTGACCCCCCCGCACCTACACCCAGGCCACCATTTCACATACCAGCAGGCATGCATATACAAATCACTGCGGCCTTGTTAGCATAGTTTAGTGAAGATGTCAGTTTTACGAGGGCCAGGATGCTTGCTATGCATGTCAGGGACAGTAGGGGAGGGGGTGACCCGCAAGCAGGGCTGCAGGGGGAAGCACAAGCCCTGCACCTGTAAATTTTTGACAGGGGAACAGGAGGCTGTCGGATAACTGGCCCGGACCTCTGTGGAACAGCAAGAACCCTGTGATGTGATTTAACGGCGACACACTGGAGTGGGCAGAATAGAGACAGACATTATGAAATTCCTCTTTCAAATAAAGAAAGCTCCCTGTTATCTGATATATCGTAAATAATCGCTTCCTCACAGATCACAATAGGAGCCTTTTTTCTCTGCTCATAAGCAGAGCTACCCAAGATCGGGAGCATTGTTTTATGCAGTCATCTGTGTGAGGGTTGTTGGCGTCATTAGATTCTTGATCTCATTTCCTCTCTGATGATTGAAAATAGAGAGAGGCTCTGAGTTTATCAGGCAGATAAATGGACGGCCCATCCTGTGGGAAGATCTAATCTGTCATGCGTCAAGGCCGGGGTTCACCTGCCGCCTGGTAATAACCACATCGAAGGGCACTGATGATTTAGGAGAGCTTGGCTCTTTGTTTGCTTTTGCAAATTCACAATGGTTTCATTAATTAACCAGAAAAAATTAGAGGACCACATTATGCCAGGTATGCTCTTTCAGCGGCCATATTTAAAATTTCCGAGAAACTCTATGAGAGTTGACCTTTTCTCTGAAATAACTGATATTTCCGATTTAACTTGGAATTCAATAAAAAGTTCCTTTTTTTACTCTTACAGCTGAGGTCCTTTCTGCCCACAGTCTTAAATGGGGTCTTCTGCAGCCTGCAGGTCGTTAATTATGGTCTTTACGAATTAAATTAGAAGGATGTCATTGCTGGATTTTTTTTTATCCCTCTGTCCCAAAGGTTTAAGAGTAGATAAGATATTTATCACCTCTTAAAATGGTGTCTTTTTATATTAATTACCTTGATTAAATTCCCATTTGACTTCCTTTTTTATATTTAGTTCATTATAAAAAATGAATCATTTTGCAAAAAAAGAAATATATCTGGTAATCCAAAGGTCAGAGATTTAGTTCCATTCTCTCTCACATATCAGCACAGAAAGCAGCTCCACAGAAATTTGCATGAAATGTGCTGCTTAAATGTGTGTGCATACAGTAGACACTACTATTTTATATTTTTTTTAAATGAACTTCATTACTGTTATTATTTTTTACCCGTTTTTTTTTTTTTTTTTTTTTTTTTTTTTTGGGGTGTATTTTTTCATTTTTGGATAATTTATTCATTTCCGATTAATTGATTTTAAATAATAATTAGGTGATTGATTTCTTAGATGGCACACAATGTGTGATCAAACCTT